>NC_080381.1:71925571-72225571 GCF_014773155.1 Arachis stenosperma | reverse complement strand
TAGGGACCTCCCCATACCAATTGGTGTATGGAAAGGCCTGTCATTGCCTGTGGAACTGGAACATAAAGCCTACTGGGCAACCAGATTCCTAAACATGGATGCACAGTTAGCTGGTGAAAAAAGATTGCTCCAGCTAAATGAGCTAGAGGAGTTCAGACTCAATGCCTTTGAAAATGCTAAGATCTATAGGAAAAGGCAAAGAAGTGGCATGACAAGAGATTGTCAACCAGAGTCTTTGAACCAGGACAAAAAGTTCTGCTCTTCAACTCTAGGCTCAGACTGTTTCCAGGAAACTCAAATCCCGGTGGAGGGGTCCATATGTGATTACAAAAGTGTCACCATATGGGTATGTTGAGCTTCAGGATATTGATTCTGACAGTAAGTTCATTGTTAATGGACAGAGGATCAAACACTATCTTGAAGGAAATTTGAGCAGGAATGCTCAAAACTGAGACTTGAGTGATTCTCAGTGAAAGTCCAGCTAAAGACAGTAAAGAAGCGCTTGCTGGGAGGCAACCCAGTCATTAGGAAGTTGTACGATTAGTTCTTACAGAGGCAAGTATCAAAATGAAGGAATTCACAGAGTTACAGAAGGATTCAGCTCAAAAAGCAGAGAAAATGAGCTTACTGGCGAAAAACGCCAGTAAGGGGCATTTTGGGCGTTAAACGCCAGAATGGGCACCATTCTGGGCGTTTAACGCCAGTAATGGTACCATTCTGGGCGTTAAACGCCAGAATGGGCACCATTCTGGGCGTTTAACGCCAGGTGTGCAGCATCACTGGGCGTTCAGAAAAACGCCCAGTGAGGAAGGTTTTCTGGCGTTTAACGCCAGCCAGGGTACCTGGCTGGGCGTTAAACGCCCAAAAGGGGCAACAAATGGGCGTTAAACGCCAGAATGGGTGCCATTCTGGGCGTTTAACGCCAGCTTGGTGAGGGGACCACATTTTTGTTTTCAACTCAGATTTTTTCAAACTTTCCTTTTCTCACCCATACTTTTCTACAAAATCACACTTCAATCATTCATTATTCACTTTCAAATCTTCGAAAATCAAAACAATTTTTCAAATCTATTTCAAAATAATCCCAAATCTTCTTCAAAAACTCACCCTTTTCTCAAAAATCTTTCATATCTTTTCAAATTTCCTTTCAAATCTCTCTTTTGTTTTCGAAATTCTCCCCCCCACTCTATAAATGAACGTTCCTCACCCCTCCTTCCTCACACCATTCGAATTTTCTCTCCTCTCTCTCTCTTCTCTTATTTCTTTTCTTTTTGCTTGAGGACAAGCAAAACCTCTAAGTTTGGTGTGCTTTTCCGTGATCACTAAGCCAAGATTCATCAATATCATGGCTCCCAAGGGAAAACAAACCAACTCAAGAGGAAGGAAAGAGACCAATCCAAAGAATCTTTGGAATGAAGAGAAGTTCTTAACCAAAGAACATGAGGACCATTATCACAAATAATGGGACTGAGGTCAGTGATCCCGGAAGTTAAATTTGATCTGAAAGAAGATGAATATCCGGAGATCCAAGAGCAAATTCGAAACAGAGGTTGGGAAGTTCTGACCAATCCTGAGACAAAGGTTGGAAGGAACATGGTTCAGGAATTCTACTCAAATCTGTGGCTCACAGATAAGCAAAGAATGACTGGAACCGCTTTTCCTACCCACAGAACCATGGTCAGAGGGAAAGTTATGTACTTCCATCTGGACAAAATAAGAGAAATCTTCAAGTTACCTCAACTACAAGATGATCCTGATTCCTTCAATAGGAGGATGGTGAGAGTAGATAAGGGGTTGGATCAAGTTCTAGAGGACATATGCCTCCCTGGAACTAAGTGGATAACCAATTCTAAGGGTGTCCCAAACCAACTCAAGAGGGGAGACCTCAAGCCAATTGCAAGAGGTTGGCTAGACTTTATTGGGCGTTCCATATTGCCCACTAGCAACCGTTCTGAGGTCACCATCAAGAGAGCAGTAATGATTCACTGTATTATGCTTGGAAAAGCAGTGGAGGTGCATCATGTGATTGCTTGTGAGATCTACACAATTGCAAATAAGAATTCCACTGAAGCCAAATTGGCCTACCCAAGCTTAATCTCCTTGCTCTGTAAAGAGGCTGGGGTAAAGATGGGAGTAGATGAGTTCATACCCATTGAACACCCAATCACCAAGAAGTCAATGGAAGGACAAGTGCAAGACAACTCCATCAAAAGGAGGGCGCGTGAGTTCCTCCCTGAATTCCCTGAAATTGGCTACTGGGCCAGCCTAGAAGCATCCATCAACAAGCTGCAAGAGACTATGGAGCAACTGAAGGAAGAACAGCAGAATCAGAACTGCATGATCTGCAAATTGCTGAAGGAACAAGAGAAGCAGGGGCGTGATATCAAGGAACTGAAACGCCAAAAGCTCTCCTCTCAAGCTGGGGGAGCATCCACTTCTCAAAATCAAGGTTGTTGAGTCCTAACTCTGTGAAACCTCTATCATTAGAGGCCTCTGTTTTTCGTTTTTTTTATCTCTTTCCTTTATTTTTAGTCTCATCTTATATCTATAATTGAGTCTTGTTCTTAATTAATAAAATTAAAGTTTATGCCTTAAAGCTATGAATGTCCTATGAATCCATCACCTCTCTTAAAAGAAAAATGCTTTAATCACAAAAGAACAAGAAGTACAGGATTTCAAAATTTATCTCTGAAACTAGTTGAATTAGTTTGATGTGGTGACAATACTTTTTGTTTTCTGAATGAATGCTTGAACAGTGCATATGTCTTTTGAATTTGTTGTTTTTAAGAATGTTAAATTTGTTGGCTCTTGAAAGAATGAGGAGAAAAGAGAACTGTTATTGAGGATCTGAAAAATCATCAAATTGATTCTTGAAGCAAGAAAAAGCAGTGAAAAAAAAAAAATTTTACTTTCGAAAAAAAAAAAAAAAAAAAAAAGTTTACTTTCGAAAAAAAAAAAGAGAAGAAGAAAGAAAAAGAAAAAGAAAAAAAAAAAAAGAAGGAAATAAAGTTGTGATCCAAGGTAACAAGAGTGTGCTTAAGAACCCTGGACACCTCTAATTGGGGACTTTAGCAAAGCTGAATCACAATCTAAGAAGGTTCACCCAATTATGTGTCTGTGGCATGTATGTATCCGGTGGTAATACTGGAAGACAGAGTGCTTTGGGCCACAGCCAAGACTCATACATTAGCTATGTTCAAGAATCAATATACTTAACTAGGAGAATCAATAACACTATCTGAGTTCTGAGTTCTTATAGATGCCAATCATTCTGAACTTCAAAGGATAGAGTGAGATGCCAAAACTGTTCGGAGGCAAAAAGCTACTAGTCCCGCTCATCTAATTGGAGCTATGTTTCTTTGATATTTTGGAGTCTATAGTATATTCTCTTCTTTTTATCCTATTTTGATTTTCAGTTGCTTGGGGACAAGCAACAATTTAAGTTTGGTGTTGTGATGAGCGGATAATTTGTATGCTTTTTGGCATTGTTTTTAGTATGTTTTTAGTATCTTTTAGTTAGTTTTTAGTATATTTTTATTAGTTTTTAATTAAAATTCACTTTTCTGGACTTTACTATGAGTTTGTGTGTTTTTCTGTGATTTCAGGTATTTTCTGACTGAAATTGAGGGTCCTGAGCAAAAATCTGATCCAGAGACTGAAAAGGACTGCAGATGCTGTTGGATTCTGACCTCCCTGCACTCGAAGTGGATTTTCTGGAGCTACAGAAGCCCAATTGGCGCGCTCTCAACGGCATTGGAAAGTAGACATCCTGGGCTTTCCAGCAATATACAATAGTCCATACTTTGTCCAAGATTTGATGGCCCAAACCCGCGTAGCAATCCGGCCTCAGAAATTCCAGCGTTAAACGCCGGAACTGGATTAAAAGTTGGAGTTAAACGCCCAAACTGGCATGAGAACTGGCGTTTAACTCCAGAAAACGTCTCTACACATAAAAGCTTCAATGCTCAGCCCAAGCACACACCAAGTGGGCCCGGAAGTGGATTTTTCTGTCATTTACTCATTTCTGTAAACCTTAGGATACTAGTTTACTACTTATAGGACCTTTTGACATTGTAATCAGAACCTTATGACCTCATAACATTTCATACACGTTCTTTCCACAGTATGAGCCTCTAAACCCCATGGTTGGGGGTGAGGAGCTCTGCTGTGTCTTGATGGATTAATGCAATTACTACTGTTTCTTATTCAATCATGCTTGCTTCCGTTCTAAGATAACACTTGTTCTTAATCCGGATGAATGTGATGATCCGTGACAATCATCATCATTCTCAACCATGAACACGTGCCTGACAAGCACCTCTGTTCTATCTTAGATTGAGTAGTTATCTCTTGGGTTCTTTAATCGGAATCTTCGTGGTATAGGCAGGACCTGATGGCAGCATTCAAGAGAATCCGGAAGGTCTAAACCTTGTCTGTGGTATTCTGAGTAGGATTCAATGATTGAATGACTGTGATGTGCTTCAAACCTGTAACCTACTGGGCGTTAGTGACAGACGCAAAAGAGTGATTCTATTCCGGTAGGGGAGGGAACCAAACCGGTGATTGGCGGCACTGTGACAGAGTGCTTTGCATTAGCTTTCACTGCGCGGATGGGAGGTAGCTGCTGACAACAGTGAGACCCTACACGAGCTTGCCATGGAAGGAGACATGCGTGTTTGATGAAGAAGACAGTGGGAAAGCAGAGATTCAGAAGATGGAGCATCTCCAAACCTCAACCCATTCTCCATCACTGCAATACAAGTAACCATTACATGTTCTTTTGCTTTTTACAATCAATCTTGATAATTTCTGATATCCTGACTAAGATTTACAAAATAACCATAGCTTGCTTCAAGCCGACAATCTCCGTGGGATCGACCCTTGCTCACGCAAGGTATTACTTGGACGACCCAGTGCACTTGCTGGTTAGTTGTGCGGGATTGCAAAAGTGTTATTGCAATTTCGTGCACCAATAGCTCCGCTGGAGGATCTCTTCATCTGAAGAAGACGCCTACAGAAGCTCAGGAACTAATTGAAATGGTTGCAAATAACCAATTCATGTGCACTTTTGAAAGGAATCCTGTGAACAATGGGACAAGTCAGAAGAAAGGAGTTCTTGAGATTGATACTCTGAATGCCATATTTGCTCAGAACAAAATATTGACCCAACAAGTCAATATGATCTCTCAAAGTCTGTCTGGAATGCAAGCTGCACCAGGCAGTACTAAGGACGCTTCATCTGAAGAAGAAGCTTATGATCCTGAGAACCCTTCAATGGAAGAGGTGAACTACATGGGAGAACCCTATGGAAGCACCTATAATCCTTCATGGAGAAATCATCCAAATCTTTCATGGAAGGATCAACAGAGACCTCAACAAGGTTTCAACAACAATAATGGTGGAAGAAACAGGTTTAGCAATGGCAAGCCTTTTCCATCATCTTCTCAGCAACAGACAGAGAATTCTAAGCAGAACCACTCTGACTTAGCAACCATGGTCTCTGATCTAATCAAAACCACTCAAAGTTTCATGACTAAAACACGGCCCTCCATTAGAAACTTGGAGGCACAAGTGGGTCAGCTGAGCAAGAAAGTTACTGAACTCCCTCCTAGTACTCTTCCAAGCAATACTGAAGAGAATCCAAAAGGAGAGTCCAAGGTCATCAACATGGCCGAATTTGGAGAGGAGGAAGAGGCAGTGAACGCCACTGAGGAAGACCTCCATGGACGTCCACTGGCCTCCAATGAGTTCCCTAATGAGGAACCATGGGAATCTGAGGCTCACACTGAGACCATAGAGATTCCATTGGATTTACTTCTGCCATTCATGAGCTCTGATGAGTATTCTTCCTCTGAAGAGGATGAGTATGTCACTGAAGAGCAAGTTGCCAAGTACCTTGGAGCAATCATGAAGCTAAATGACAAGTTATTTGGTAATGAGACTTGGGAGAACGAACCTCCTTTGCTCACCAAAGAACTGGATGACTTGTCTAGGCAGAGATTACCTCAAAAGAGACAAGATCCTGGGAAGTTTTCAATACCTTGTACCATAGGCACCATGACCTTCAAGAAGGCTCTGTGTGACCTAGGGTCAAGCATAAACCTCATGCCTCTCTCTGTAATGGAGAAGCTAGGGATCTTTGAGGTGCAAGCTGCAAGAATCTCACTAGAGATGGCAGACAATTCAAGAAAACAAGCTTATGGACTTGTAGAGGATGTTCTGGTAAAGATTGAAGACCATTACATCCCTGCTGATTTCATAGTCCTAGAGACTGGGAAGTGCATGGATGAATCCATCATCCTTGGCAGACCCTTCCTAGCCATAGCAAAGGCTGTGTTTGATGTTAACAGAGGAGAATTGATCATTCAAGTGAATGAAGAATCCTTTGTGTTTAAGGCTCAAGGATATCCCTCTGTAAACATGGAGAGGAAGCATGAAGAGCTTCTCTCAAAACAGAGTCAAATAGAGCCCCCACAGTCAAACTCTAAGCTTGGTGTTGGGAGGCCACAACCAAACTCTAAGTTTGGTGTTGAACCCCCACATTCAAACTCTAAGTTTGGTGTTGGGAGGTTCCAACATTGCTCTGAGTATCTGTGAGGCTCCATGTGAGCCCACTGTCAAGCTACTGACATTAAAGAAGCGCTTGTTGGGAGGCAACCCAATTTTATTATATCTATCTATTTTTCTTTTGTTATTTTATGATTTTTATAGGTTGATGATCATGGGAAGTCACAAAATCAATTGAAAAAGCAGAAACAGAATGAAAAATAGAAAAGAAAAATAGCAAACCCTAGAGGAGATCTTGCTGGCGATTAAATGCCAGTGAAGCTAGCAGAATGGGCATTTAACGCCCAGTCTGGCACCATTCTGGGCGTTTAACGCCAGAAAGGGGCACCAGACTGGTGTTAAACGCCAGGAAAAGGCAAGAAGCTGGCGTTAAACACCAGAAATGGGCACCAGCCCGGTGTTTAATGCCAGAATTGGCGCAGAGAGCAAATTTTGCTCGCCATTTAGTGCAGGGATGACTTTTCCTTGACACCTCAGGATCTGTGGACCCCACAGGATCCCCACCTACCCCACCACCCTCTCTCTTCTTCTTCACCCATTCACCAATCACCTCAACCACTCTTGCCCAAAAACCCCTCACCTATCAAATCCCACTATTCTCTTCACCACTCACATCCATCCTTTATAAAACCCCACCTCCCTTACCATTCAAAATTCAAACCACTTTCCCTCCCAAACCCACCCTTACATGACCGAACCCTACCCCTCTCTCCACCCCTATATAAACCCATCTTCACTCCCTCATTTTCACACACCCTAAACACTACTTCTCCCCCTTTGGCCGAACCACAAAGCCATTTCCATCTCCTCTATTTCTTCTTCTTCTACTATCTTCTTTCTTCTTTTTCTCGAGGACGAGCAAACCTTTTAAGTTTGGTGTGGTAAAAGCATTGCTTTTTGTTTTTCTATAACCATTTATGGCATCCAAGGCCGGAGAAACCTCTAGAAAGAGGAAAGGGAAGGCAAAAGCTTTCACCTCCGAGTCATGGGAGATGGAGAGATTCATCTCAAGGGTGCATCAAGACCACTTCTATGAAGTTGTGGCCTTGAAGAAGGTGATCCCTGAGGTCCCTTTCAAACTCAAAAAGAGTGAATATCCGGAAATTCGACATGAGATCTGAAGAAGAGGTTGGGAAGTTCTTACCAACCCTATTCAACAAGTCGGAATCTTAATGGTTCAAGAGTTCTATGCCAATGCATGGATCACCAAGAACCATGATCAAAGTGTGAATCCGGACCCAAAGAATTGGCTTACAATGGTTCGGGGGAAATACTTAGATTTTAGTCCGGAAAATGTAAGGTTGGCATTCAACTTGCCCATGATGCAAGGAGATGAACACCCTTACACTAGAAGGGTCAACTTTGATCAAAGGTTGGACCAAGTCCTCATAGACATCTGTGAAGAGGGTGCCCAATGGAAGAGAGATTCAAGAGGGAAGTCGGTTCAATTGAGAAGGCATGACCTCAAGCCCGTAGCTAGGGGATGGTTGGAGTTTATCCAACGCTCAATCATTCCCACTAGCAATCGGTCTGAAGTTACTCTAGACCGGGCCATCATGATCCATAGCATCATGATTGGAGAGGAAGTAGAAGTTCATGAGGTTATAGCCCAAGAACTTTATAAGGTGGCGGACAAGTCCTCTACCTTGGCAAGGTTAGCCTTTCCTCATCTCATTTGTCACCTCTGTTATTCAGTTGGAATTGACATAGAGGGAGACATCCCCATTGATGAGGACAAGCCCATCACTAAGAAAAGGATGGAGCAAACAAGAGATCCCACTCATCATGAAATCCCTGAGATGCCTCAAGGGATGCACTTTCCTCCACAAAACTATTGGGAGCAAATCAACACCTCCCTAGGAGAATTGAGTTCCAACATGGGACAACTAAGGGTGGAGCACCAAGAACATTCCATCCTCCTCCATGAAATTAGAAAAGATCAAAGAATCATGAGAGAGGAGCAACAAAGGCAAGGAAAAGACATTGAGGAGCTCAAGCACTCCATAAGATCTTCAAGAGGAAGAACAAGCCGCCATCACTAAGGTGGACCCGTTCTTTAATCTCCTTGTTCTTTATTTTCCTGTTTTTTGAATTTTCATGCTTATGTTTATCCATGTTTGTGTCTTATGATCATTAGTGTCTATGCCTTGAAGTTATGAATGTCCTATGAATCCATCACCTTTCTTAAATGAAAAATGTTCTTAATTGAAAAAGAGAAGAATTGCATGAATTTTAAATTTTATAACAGATTAATTATTTTGATGTGGTGGCAATACTTTTGTTTTCTGAATGTATGCTTGAACAGTGCATATGTCTTTTGAATTTGTGGTTCATGAATGTTGGCTCTTGAAAGAATGATGAAAAAGGAGACATGTTACTGAGGATCTGAAAAATCATAAAAATGATTCTTGAAGCAAGAAAAAGCAGTGAATACAAAAAAAAGAGAGAAGAAGCGAAAAAAAACGAAAAAAAAGGAGAAAGAGAAAAAGAAGGAAAAAGAAAGAAATAAAGTTATGATCCAAGGCAAAAAGAGTGTGCTTAAGAACCCTGGACACCTCTAATTGGGGACTCTAGCAAAGCTGAGTCACAATCTGAAAAGGTTCACCCAATTATGTGTCTGTGGCATGTATGTATCCGGTGATAATACTGGAAGACAGAGTGCTTTGGGCCACGGCCAAGACTCATAAAGTAGCTGTGTTCAAGAATCATCATATTTAACTAGGAGAATCAATAACACTATCTGGATTCTGAGTTCCTATAGAAGCCAATCATTCTGAATTTCAAAGGATAGAGTGAGATGCCAAAACTATTCAGAGGCAAAAAGCTAAAAGCCCCGCTCATCTAATTAATACTGATCTTCATAGATGTTTTTGGAATTCATTGCATATTCTCTTCTTTTTATCTTATTTGATTTTCAGTTGCTTAAGGACAAGCAACAATTTAAGTTTGGTGTTGTGATGAGCGGATAATTTATACGCTTTTTGGCATTGTTTTTAGTATGTTTTTAGTATGTGGTATTCTGAGTAGGATTCAATGATTGAATGACTGTGACGTGCTTCAAACTCGCGATTGTGGGGCGTTAGTGACAGACGCAAAAGAATCACTGGATTCTATTCCGACGTGACCGTCCGTGCTTCGTATTGAAGGTCGAATTCGGACAACTCGACTGCCCATTACAAGATTCTGCCTGCCAAGTCTGTTTTCTGTAAGATTTTTTTTATGGGCTGGTTGGTTCGAACTTTAATGGTGTCAGACTAGAAGTATGGATAAAGTCGTCGAGATGTTATTATGAGTGCGTAAGTGAATTTTTCTATTTTCTGATAGTTCTGTTCAGACCCTTGTAATGCTTTGCTGATAAAGTATATAGGTTGTTGCCCACTGTTGTCTTCTCGGACCAGTGCTGAGGCTATTGCCCGATTTCCTACTGCGAGGTACAAGATGAGTGGTTCTCCTTCCCGTGGCCGACCTAATATAGGTGGTTGTCCCAGAAATTTTTTGAAGTCTTGGAAGGCTTGCTCATATTCAATTGTCCATTCAAACTCCTTTCCCTTCCTTAAAGTGGCGTAGAAGGGGAGAGATCGTATTGCTGATCCCGCCAGTAATCTGGACAAGGCTGCCAACCGCCCGTTGAGTTGCTGTACCTTTTTGATACAAGTCAGGCTTTTCATGTCGAGTACGGCCCTGCACTTGTCCGGGTTCACTTCGATTCCTCTCCGTGTGATCATAAAACCCAAGAATTTACCAGCTTCCACGGCGAAGGTACATTTCGTGGGATTGAGTTGCATGTCGTGTCGTCTTATGGTGTTGAATACTTGTGTCAGGTCGGATAGTAACATCTCTTCATTTTGCGTCTTCACTAGCATGTCGTCCACGTAGACCTCCATGATCTTTCCGATGTGATCCGAAAAAACTTTGTTCATTAGCCTTTGGTAAGGGGCTCCTGCGTTTTTGAGACCGAAAGGCATAACGATGTAGCAGTAATGTGCCTTTGGGGTCAGGAAAGAGGTTTTTTCTTGGTCGGGTGGGTACATTGGGATTTGGTTACATCCCGCGTATGCGTCCATAAAGGAGAGGTATTTGTATCCGGAGGAAGCATCTACCAGTGCGTCGATGTTTGGGAGTGGATAAGGATCTTTCGGGCAAACTTTGTTGAGATCAGTATAGTCGGTGCACATTCTCCACTTTCCATTTGACTTTTTTACCTAAACAACATTAGCAAGCCATAGCGGGTATTTGACTTCTCTTATGAAGTCTGCCTCCAGTAGAGCTCGTACCTGTTCTTCCACTGCTTGAGAGCGTTCTGGTCCTAGCTTTCTGTGCCTTTGTTGTACTGGCCGAGATCCTGGGTAGACTGCTAGCTTGTGGCACATTAGTTTGGGATCTATGCCAGGCATATCTGCGGCCTTCCACGCAAAGAGGTCGGCATTGTCGCGTAGGAACTGTATGAGTGATTTTTTTTATGTCCCCTTTTAGGAGTATGCCGATGTTGGTTGTTTGGTCTGGGGTGTTCCCGATCTAGATTTTCTCTACTTCTCCTTTAGGTTGTGGGCGGAGCTCTTCCCGCCTCTGAACTCTTCCGAGCTCGATTGTATAGAGTTCTTCTCCTCTGCCTCTGAGGTTTAGACTCTCGTTGTAACAGCGGTGTGCCATCTTCTGATCTGCCTTTACTGTGGCTATTCCTTCGGCGGTCGGGAACTTCATGCATAGATGCGGGGTCGAGACTATTGCGCCGAGTTGATTTAGCGTTGCCCGACCTATTAGGGCATTGTAGGCTGAGCTTACGTCAACGACGATGTAATCTATTTTGAGTGTCTTTGACCGACTTCCCTTTCCAAAAGTTGTGTGGAGCGGGATGTATCCCACTGGTTGAACCGGGGTGTCTCCTAACCCAAACAGGCTGTCCGGATATGCTCTGAGTTCTTTTTCCAAGCCAAGCTTCTCGAAAGTGGTTTTGAATAAGATATCGGCAGAGCTCCCCTGTTCTATCAGTATGCGATAAAGATTTGTATTTGCCAGTATAATAGTGATGACCATGGGATCGTCATGCCCTATTGCGATGCCGGATGCGTCTTCCTTGGTAAAAGTGATTATCGGGATGTCGGGTGCTTCCTTCCTTTCTGCGACATGGTATACGTCTTTGAGATGTCTTTTGCGGGATGATTTGGAGATTCTTCTCCCAGTGAATCCGCTGTGTATCAGGTGGATATGTCTTTCTGGCGTCCGGGATGACCGCGCGGTTGGTCCGACGTCTTCTGCTCTTCTTCTTTTCCTTTGTTCATCATCATGGGTTGCCAGGTATCGATCTAACTTTCCTTCTCGTACGAGCTTTTCTATGACTTTTTTTAAGTCAAAACACTCGTTGGTGGAGTGCCCCTGGATCCGATGGTATTCATAATATTCATCTCGGTTTCGTCCTCCTTTTTTGCCTTTGAGTGGTCGAGCTGGTGGTATTTTTTCTGTGTTGCAAACCTCTCTGTAGATATCCACAAGAGACACCCGAAGAGGGGTGTAATTGTGGTATTTTTTGATTTTCTCCCCATGGCGATCTTCTTTCTTTCTGGAATCTTTATCTTTATCCCGAGAGGTGAACCCGGCCTTTGAGGTCTCTCCTAATCGGGAGTTTTCTTCCATGTTGATGTACTTCTCTGCTCGTTCTTGCACCTCGTTCAGAGACGTAGGGTACTTCTTTGATATAGATTGACTAAAAGGCCCTTCTCGCAGGCCATTAATGAGGCCCATGATAGCGGCTTCTGTTGGCAGGTTTTGTATATCTAAGCAGGTCTTGTTGAATCTCTCCATGTAGTTGCGCAGGATTTCCCTCTCTCCTTGTTTGATTCCCAGTAAGCTCGGCGCATGTTTAGTTTTGTCCTTTTGGATGGAAAATCTGACCAGGAACTTCTTGGCCATGTCGTCGAAACTCGAGATGGATCTAGGAGGGAGGTTATCGAACCATCTAATTGCTGTTTTTGTTAAAGTAGTTGGAAAGGCTTTGCACTGAACTGCATCTGAGGCGTCTGTGAGATACATTCTGCTCCTGAAGTTGCTGAGATGATGGCTGGGATCCATAGTGTCGTCGTACAAGGTCATGTCTAGGAGTTTAAAGTCCTTTGGGATTCTTGTCTTCATGATCTCTTTGGTGAATGGATCTTGCTCTTTCCGGGTGCTATCTTCGGGAGTGGAACGGCCGGGTTTAGTCTTGACATCAGCTTCAAGTTTTAGGAGTTTGTTCTCCAATTCCCGACGTCGCCTTATTTCTCTTTGCAGGTTCTTCTCAGCCTCTCATTGGTGTAGGGCTTCTTAGATAAGATAAGTTAGTTATCTTATCTTATCTTTATCTTATCTTTAATTGAGGTCATCTTATCTTCAAGGGAACCGCCCTTCTCTCTATAGGCTTGGGCTACCTTAGGATTTGGGGCGTGTTCCTCCGTTTGGGCCCTCTATTGAGCCTTCCTGTGATTTGGCCGACCTCTTTGAGAAGAGGTCGGGTCTTCCTGACCTTAAAGAGGTCGGTCGCTTTGTCTGTAGAACATCCCAGGTCGGAGAGCTCGACCCAGGGTATGAACAGTATCCATATTTCCACTCTTCTAACTGTTCGATCAATTGCACCACTCACACTAACAACTTCTTTTAACAAAAGTAATTTCTTCATCCATTTTCTTTCTTGTGTTTTTTGCCTTAATTGGTTGTATGACAGGTAGGAGAAGCGGGGCTTCAACTTCCTTTGATTTTGAACCTGAGAGGACCTTCCTTAGATTAAGAAGGGAAGCAAGAGGGAAGAGAGTCGTTGGTGTTGAGGAAGAGGAAGAGTATTTTGAAACAAACATGGAGGAGAATATGGAGAATCACCATGAGGAAGAAGTTCATAACCATGCCAGAGAAGGCCCAGTCAATCATGATGGGCAAGAAAGGAGAGTCTTAGGCTCCTACATCAACCCAAACCCAGGAAATTGTGGCCGCAGCACCATAAAGCCAACAATTCATGCTAATAATTTTGAGCTGAAGCCTCAGCTCATCACACTTGTTCAGAATAATTGCTCATATGGAGGAAGTGCCCAAGAAGACCCTAATCAACATCTCAGCACATTCTTGAGGATATGTGATACTGTAAAGTCCAACAGGGTACACCCTGACATCTACAAACTACTCTTGTTCCCTTTCTCACTCAGAGATAAGGCAGCAAAGTGGTTGGAATCAGAAGGATAGCCTAACTACATGGGAGGAGGTCGTGAACAGAATCCTTGCAAGATTTTACCCTCCACAAAGAATTAACAGGCTGAGAGCTGAGGTGCAAACTTTCAGACAACAAGATGGATAAACACTCTATGAGGCCTAGGAGAGATTCAAAGATCTGACAAGAAGATGCCCACCGGAAATATTCAATGAGTGGGTACAACTACATATCTTTTATGAGGGATTATCCTATGAAGCAAAGAAGGCAGTGGATCATTCTTCAGGAGGCTCACTCAACAAAAAGAAAACCATTGAAGAGGCCATAGATGTCATTGAGATTGTAGTTAAAAATGAGTATTTCTATGCTTCAGAAAGGACTCAGAAGAAGGGAGTGCTAGAACTCAACTCTGTAGATGCTTTGTTAGCTCAGAACAAGGCAATTGCAGCACAAATAGCAGCCTTAACCAAGAGGATGGAGGCCAACCAAGCCTCAGTCATTCAAGACCAAACTCCTCAACAAGAAGGGAATACACCAGAATCTGAAGGTGACTGGGAACAAGCTAATTATTTGAACAATTCATCCAGAACACCATATGACCCACACACTAAGACATACAACCCAGGTTGGAAGAACCACCCAAACTTTGGGTGGAGAAATCAACAAAACCAAAACTAGGACCACAACAAGCCTTATTCATCAAATCAGAATCCCAACCACAACCCCAACCATCAAACAGGGAACCATAGACCCTACCATAACTCACAAAACACATCATACCATAACAACCAACCTATACACAACAACCTCAATCAAGATGCACCATCCTTAACTATGCAACCATACAAAATTAAGAGCAACTTTGAGAGGATGGAGGCTACAATAGCACAATTGTCATCCCAGATTACAGGGGCAGTCTCCACCCTCATGGACATACAAGCACAAACTGACAGAAGGATAGATGCTAATCAAGAGGAATACAGGTCAAATCTGAAAAATCAAGGCACATCAATCTCAAAGTTAGAAGCACAAGTAGGGATTTTGTCCAAGCAAATCCCACTTCCCATACACACATTTCCCAGCGATACCATGGCTAACCCAAGAGGGGAATGCAAAGCCATAACTCTAAAAAGTGGAAAGGTTGTAAAGGAAGGAACCCAAGCAAAGACAATCATGAAGAGATTGTATCAAAAGAGGATGAAGGGGAGATCCCGGCTTCACCTCCACCAAAACCAGTCTTGAAGCCCTATGTGCCAAAGGCACCATACCCACCGTTCATACACTGGGTTGAACTGTCCGACCCGGGATGTTCGACGGATAAAGCGACCGACCTCTTCAGGTCAGGACAACACGACCACTTTTGTATGAGCTTGGCCAAGTCAACAGGAAAGCCCAAATAAGGGCCCAAATAGAGGAACACACCCCAAATCCTAAGGCAGCCCAAGCCTACAGAGAGAAGGGCGGTTCCCTTGAAGATAAGATGACTTCACTTAAAGATAAGATAAAGATAAGATAAGATAACTAACTTATCTTATCCACAGAAGGTCACATCTCACCATTATAAATACACTGGAGCACCCATGTATAACTCATACTCTGATTCTACTCAATACCTGCTTCATTCCCTTGCTAACTTAAGCATCGGAGTCCCTTGCAGGTACCCCCCACCCTTCGGTGATAAAGGATCAGCAGCACTCTCAGTTCCACAAGTCGGACACACCAGCTCCGGCCGCTATACACCTAGCGGACACGTCGGCTCCGACCAACACAGAAGATATCGACCGAGATCGACCTACAGTTTCAGGTAACCCTCAGAACATTGGCGCCGTTGCCGGGGACCCTGGAAGTCATCCCAACACCATGGCGGACAACTATGACAACGACCACGACTCAGGTTTGGAAGATAGAACGCCACACAAGAACACGGATGCTATACTTAAAGATACTCCGGAGTCCAATGGAGACAAAAATTCATCAAATCCAGGGGCGATAGAAGCTCTTCAAAATTGATTGAAGCAACTTGAGAAAGAAGCCCAACATCAACGCGAAAAAGAAGAGGATCTACGTCGGGAGATAAGGCGGCACCGAGAATTAGAAGATAAGCTTATAAAACTCGAAGCTGATCTCAAAACTAAAGCTACTCGACCCTCCACAGAGGATAGCTCTCAGAAAGATCAAGATCCATTCACCAGGGAAATTATGAAGACCAAAATCCCAAAAGATTTTAAACTTCCGGATATGACTCTATATGACGGCACCTCAGACCCCAACCACCATCTCATCAACTTCATAAGTAGAATGTACCTCACTGATGCCTCAGATGCAGTTCGTTGCAAAGCCTTTCCAACAACTCTTACCATGACAGCCATTAGATGGTTTGACAACCTACCCCCAAAATCCATCTCGAGTTTCGACGACCTGGCCAAAAAGTTCCTGGCCCGATTTTCCATACAAAAAGCCAAACACGCACCCAGCCTACTAGGGATCAAGCAAGGAGATCGGGAGAGTCTTCGTAACTACATGGAAAGATTCAACAAAACATGCATGGACATACAAAGTCTACTAACAGAAGCTGCCATCATGGGCCTCATAAATAGCCTACGAGAAGGACCATTTAGCCAATCTATATCAAAGAGGCACCCGACATCCCTATACAAAGTACAAGAACGGGCGCAGAAGTACATCAACATGGAGGAAAATTCTCGACTTGGCGAAGCCTCGAGGTTCGGTTCTTCCTACCGAGATAAAGAATCCAAGAAAAAAGAAGATCGCTCCAGAGAGAAAATCAAAAAATATCATAACTACACCCCTCTTAGGGTATCCTTGGTAGATATTTACAAAGAAGTCTGCCATATGAAAAAAATACCCCCAGCTCGGCCACTTAAAGGCAAAAGGGGAGGAGGAAACCGGAACGAATACTGTGAGTATCATCGAGTCCGAGGACATTCCACCAACGAATGCTTCGACTTGAAAAATGTCATAGAGAAATTAGTTAGGGAAGGAAAATTAGATCGGTTCCTGGCCAATCGGGACGAAGAACCAAGAAAAAGAAGAAGGGATGAAGATGTCGGACGATCTGAACGATCACCCCGCACACCGGAAAGACATGTCCACGTGATACACAGCGGATTTGCTGGAGGAGGAATCTCCAAATCATCCCGCAAGTGACACCTCAAAGAAGTATACCATGTCGAAGGCAAGAAAGAAGTGCCAGACATCCCAGCAATCACGTTTACCAAAGAAGATGCATCCGGAATCATCTCAAGACACGACGACCCCATGGTCATCACAATCATATTGGCAAACACCAACCTCCACCGTACATTAATTTATCAAGGAAGCTCCGCCGACATTCTATTCAAAACTGCCTTCGACAAGCTCGGCTTAGAAGAAAAAGAGCTAAAAGCATACCCAAACAGCCTGTTCGGACTTGGGGACACCCCAGTACAGCCACTAGGATACGTTTCATTACACACAACCTTTGGAAAGTGGAACCAATCCAGAACACTTTAGACTATATCGTGGTCGACGTAAGCTCAGCCTATAATGCCTTAATAGGTCGAACGACGTTAAATCAACTCAGAGCAATAGTTTCAACCCCACATTTATGTATGAAATTCCCAATTACAGAAGGGATAGCTGCAATAAAAGCAGATCAAAAGATGGCGCATCGCTGTTATAACAAAAGTCTAAATCTCCGAGGCGAAGGAGGAGAGTTCCACACAATCGAACTCGACGGAGATCAGAGACGAGAAGAACTCCGCCCACGACCTGAAGGAGAAATAGAAAAAGTTCAGATCGGAGATACCTCGGACAAAACAACTAACATTGGCACGATCCTGAAAGGAGATGCAAAAGAATCACTAATACGGTTTCTACGGGATAATGTTGATCTCTTCGCATGGAAAGCTGCCAACATGCCAGGCATAGATCCCGAACTAATGAGCCACAAGCTGGCAGTCTACCCGGGATCCCGAACGGTACAACAAAGACGAAGAAAACTCGGGCCAGAACGGTCCTAGGCTGTAGAAGAACAAGTACAAGCACTACTAGAGGCAGGATTCATAAGAGAAGTTAAATACCCACTATGGCTAGCAAATGTCGTCTTGGTGAAAAAGTCAAATGGGAAGTGGCGAATATGCACTGATTACACCGACCTCAACAAAGCCTGCCCAAAAGACCCTTATCCACTCCCAAGCATCGACGCTCTAGTAGATGCCTCATCAAGATATAAGTATCTCTCGTTCATGGACGCATACTCGGGGTACAACCAGATCCCAATGTATCTACCGGATCAAGAAAAAACCTCGTTTCTCACACCAAAAGCAAATTATTGCTACATCGTAATGCCTTTCGGCCTTAAAAACGCGGGAGCCACCTATCAAAGGCTAATGAATAAAGTCTTCTCAAACCACATCGGAAAAATCATGGAGGTCTATGTGGACGACATGTTAGTAAAGACACAAAGTGAGGGAACATTACTAACCGACTTGATTCAAGTGTTCGACACCATACGGAAGCACAACATACGACTCAACCCGGCTAAATGCACCTTCGCAGTGGAAGCAGGTAAATTTTTGGGCTTTATGCTCACACAAAGAGGAATCGAGGCAAATCCAGATAAATGCCAGTCCATACTCAACATGAAAAGCCCAACCTGCGTCAAAGAGGTACAACAACTCAATGGGAGACTGGCAGCCTTGTCCAGATTCCTAGCAGGGTCAGCAATAAGGTCCCTCCCCTTCTACGCTACCTTAAGGAAGGGAAAGAACTTCGAGTGGACAACGGAATGTGAGCAAGCCTTCCGAGACTTTAAAGAATTCTTAGGACAGCTCCCCATCCTATCTCGACCACGAGAAGGAGAACCGCTCATACTATACCTTGCAG
The DNA here is from genome assembly GCF_014773155.1 of Arachis stenosperma. Classification (NCBI taxonomy): domain Eukaryota; kingdom Viridiplantae; phylum Streptophyta; class Magnoliopsida; order Fabales; family Fabaceae; genus Arachis; species Arachis stenosperma. The sequence goes on along the minus strand of NC_080381.1, from coordinate 72,206,949 downwards.
TAGGAAGTCGGGCAATAGCCTCAGCATTAATTAGAGAAGACGAAGGGGGACAACAACCCGTCTACTTCATTAGTAAAGCACTACAGGGTTCAGAGCTGAACTACCGGAAAATAGAGAAGTTCGCCTACGCTCTGATACTCACATCTCAACGACTTCGCCCGTACTTCCAAGCGCACACCATTAAAGTTCGGACCAACCAGCCCATAAAAGGAATATTGCAGAAAACAGATCTAGCAGGAAGAATCCTATAGTGAGCAATCGAGTTGTCCGAGTTCGACCTCCAATACGAGGCACGGACAGCCATCAAATCACAATACCTAGCCGATTTCATTGCAGAATTCACAGATACCACGGATAATGGCACCCTATATAGGAACATTATTACAAGGTTTGGGGTTCCATACTCCATCACCACGGATAATGGCACCCAATTCACAGATGCAGGCTTCAGAAAACTAGTGGCCGACTTAAAGATAAAACACCAGTTCACCTCCGTCGAACACCCCCAAGCCAATGGACAAGCCGAAGCAGCCAACAAAGTCATATTGGCCGAGCTGAAATGGAGATTACAAGAAGCAAAGGGAGCTTGGGCCGAGGAACTTCTGCAAGTCCTATGGGCGTATCAAACAACTCCACATTCCACTATAAATGAATCCGCATTTCGACTAGCATACGGAGTGGAGGCAATGATTCCAATAAAAGTTGAGGAAGGGTCTCCCCGAGTAGTCCACTACATTTAACAAACCAACTCTCAACTTCAAAGAGAAGAGCTCGACCTACTTCCAGAAATCCAAGAAAGAGCTCGGATCAGAGAAGAAGCACTAAAGCGGCAAATGGCTTCCAGGTATAATCAAAAGGTAGTGCCAAGAGATTTCACGGAGAACGATCTCATCTTAATACGAAATGATATTGGAACAACTCGACCTGGAGAAGGAAAGCTGGCAGCTAACTGGAAAGGACCCTACCGAGTCACAGAAGTACTTGGGAAGGGCTACTGCAGACTGTCCGAACTCGAGAGATGAGAACTCCCCAGATCATGGCACGCCTGTAACCTAGGAAGGTACTATAGCTAGGAAAGGTAAAAGATCTCAATATACACTCTTTTTCCTGAAAAGGTTTTTTAATGAGGCGTCAAGATTGAGATTTAATCCGACTTAAGGGTATGAAAAACTCCCGCCTGTATATATTTGCACTTCTTTTAAATAAAATTCATTTCAGATATTCTACAAGTTCTTAAGACGCATTAATCTAAAGCATTTATCGTCCTATTATAAAGCAACAGGTCGAACAGAAAGTGAAAGAATAGATTCACTGTACGATCTTGATAGGAATAATCGACCGACAAAGGTGAAAACGCGATTCACCTAAAAGTCGATTAAACCAGGACAGAAACCACCATCTACAAATTGGTAAAAGATGAACATAGAATAATGCAAGAATTTATCGAAAGTGATCCCAAAAAGAACCTGACAAGGTCTTATGGATTGCTATATAATAACTTAAAAAGACTGGCCCACACCAAAAAGTCGGACCAGGTCAACCCAAGTTATCAGCAAATCCCTGGAAAGAGGTCTGGCCAACCCTATTAAAGAGGATTTGCTATAACTTAGAAGAGATCGACCTAACGAAGTCGGTCTCCTACAAAACAAGTTGTAAAAGTAATCCCTGAAAGAGACCTGACAAAGGTCCAAGAAAGAGGATTACAAAAACAACTTAGAAGAGATCGACCTAACGAAGTCGGTCTCCTACAAAACAAGTTGTAAAAGTAATCCCTGAAAGAGACTTGACAAAGGTCCAAGAAAGAGGATTACAAAAACAACATAGAAGAGATCGACCTAACGAAGTCGGTCTCCTACAAAACAAGTTGTAAAAGTAATCCCTGAAAGAGACCTGACAAAGGTCCAAGAAAGAGGATTACAAAAACAACTTAGAAGAGATCGACCTAACGAAGTCGTTCTCCTACAAAACAAGTTGTAAAAGTAACCTCTGAAAGAGACCTGACAAAGGTCCAAGAAAGAGGATTACAAAAACAACTTAGAAGGGATCGACCTAACGAAGTCGGTCTCCTACAAAAACAAGTTGTAAAAGTAATCCCTGAAAGAGACCTGACAAAGGTCCAAGAAAGAGGATTACAAAAACAACTTAGAAGAGATCAACCTAACGAAGTCGGTCTCCTACAAAAATAAGTTGTAAAAGTAATCCCTGAAAGAGACCTGACAAAGGTCCAAGAAAGAGGATTACAAAAACAACTTAGAAGAGATCGACCTAACGAAGTCGGTCTCCTACAAAGACAAGTTGTAAAAGTAATCCCTGAAAGAGACCTGACAAAGGTCCAAGAAAGAGGATTACAAAAACAACTTTGAAGAGACCGACCTAACGAAGTCGGTCTCCTACGAAGATAAGTTATAAAAGTAATCCCTAAAAGAAGACCTAACAATGGTCCAAAAAGAGGATTACAGAAATAACTTAGAAGGGGGCCAACATAAAGAAATCGGTTATGAGGCGCTAAAAATACGAACAAAAAGCGAGGAAACCGAGAAACAAGTCGGGCCCCCCACAGTCACGGCCTCAAAAGGATCCAAGCTACAAACAATAAATACGAAAGCAATCTAAAGAGGCCAAAGCAGCAAGATCTCAACGGATACCATAATAAAAACATAGTATGATAAAGCTTCAAGAGGCCACCACAAACTAATCTCGGAAGCTACTTTTGTTTTTCAAAAAAAAGTTGCCAGGCAGACAACTAAAAGAGTCAGCAGTTAAGAGAAACAATAAACAAAGTTCAAAAGCCCACAAATCGGGCTATTTACACAAATATTCAAGCAAGAAAATCAGCTAAGATCAGGAGCCTTCCCAGAAGCATCAGTACGGGGAGAAGGAGGGCAAGTCTGAATAGGCACAGCATCTATAGTTCCATCATCCCGGTTCAGAATCTGGCAATCCGGATCGGACGTAACGGGGGAACTGAGGAGGTCGACACTTTAAGAGAAGGCACTGGGGGAGGGTCAGCCTCATCATCATCCTGGTCATCGGGGACAATCTTACCATCCCTCACAACATTGTCCAGGCTGATGAGAGTCAAGTCGGCATCAGGAGCAACAATCCGGAACTGCTCCATTAAGTTCTCGGAGGCAGCAGTTACGCTACCCACAAGGTGACCCTGAAGCTCGCCATAATTAGCTCGAGCAGTTTCCAACTTACCCTGGAGGCGCATTAATTCCCTATAAACTGAGACATAGTTATCCTTATGCTTTAAGGCCATGTCCTCAGCCAACTTCAAAGAAGCAACCAGTGCAATAGAGCTGGCCTTCTCACCCGCCAGCTCCTTCTCCACCTTTGCCAACTTCACCTCCAACTCCTCCTTCAGACCCTTGATCCGATCAAATTCTGACTTGGCCTCCTCCATAAAGGATTTGGTGGCATGAATCGGAATCCCCTAAACTGTTCAGAAAATAGCCGCACCCATATGAGCCATCTTCATACTATTTTTGGTGATAAAATCCAAATGCTGAAGAAGAGACACGTCGTCCATGGAAAGCCTACCATAGGGGGCAATTTGCTGGTCAACAAACTCGATGGCATCAAATCCCGGGCATCCAGATTAAAAGGCTCAGATGTTTTTTGCTTTTTTAAGGGAGGGACACCAGAAGCAGCGGCAGAAGTCTGAGGAGGATCGACCTGATGAAACCGAGGAGTAGGAATTACTTTCCTCGGCCCGAGAGAACTCAGCACAGGAGGCTTCACGGGGACCTGAGAAGATCCCTCGCCGGTCACTTTGGCTGAGATGTTCAGAGCAGTTGTTGCCTTCTTTGCCCTTTTAAAGGCCTTCATGGAGTCGTTGTTCTTAGACATCTCTGCAAATACAAAATCAGCCACAACAAAGAGTTACAAATTCGATGAGAGAAAGAAAAAGGAAACAAGTATAGAAACAAGTCAGACAAATACCCAAAACAGTCCAAACCAAGGACGGGTCATTCAAAAATCTTTTTGTATCAAGATGGGGAGGTTTCCCCCAAAGATCCTCAAGAACGACTACAAAAGCGCGCTCGACATTATCAAGCATCTCCCAAGTGTAGCGAGACACTCTTACATCCTTCTGCCACTCTAGAGGGAAGGAGGGCTCATCATTTTCATCAAGAAAAAAAGGATGGGCCCCCTCAACAGCATGAACCTTAAAGAAATAATTCTTGAAATCTTTAAAAGACTCATCATACATAGCAAAAACCTTATGGCCCTGGGCAGATCTGAAGGAAACCTAGGAAGCTTTCTTTTTCGAAGAACCATCGGGCTTGGCGGAAACAAACAAGTAAAGAAAAAGAGTTTGAGAGGGTGTTACATTTAATTCTCGACAGAGAAGCTGAAAAATTTTAATAAAACCCCAGGAATTCGGGTGAAGCTGGGATGGAGTAATGTTACACGACCACAACAGGTCGGTTTCAAAAGCAGTAAAAGGAAAAGAAACATTCAACTGACTGAATAAGTATTCATAAGCATAAAAGAAGGGACGCTCTCCCTCAACAGAAGTCGGAAAGCAAACTCTCTCGTCAGAATCAGGGGCACAAGCTCGTAATCCTCCTCACGGGCATTGTTACTACAAATCCTATAGCGCTTCCTCAGTTCTGTGCAAAACTCAGCATCCACAACAGAAACACACAACAAAACAAGGGAGTCCAGCCAATCGGACATCCCCTCGGGAACTCTGGAAGACATCTCTACAATGTTATTGCGAGAAGACATGAGGCCAACTAATCCTACAAGTAAGAAAAGAAGATAAGGTTACTACAAACATCTAGGACAAAGGAGAAAACAACTTGGTAAATACTTCTCAGGCAATGACAAGCAAGAAAAGGAAAACCCCAAGACTCAAACCAAAGTCCTGGGGCATCATTTGGAGGCAGTAACAAAGCATGGTTTCTAGAAAAAGATATACAGTTTGCATCCCAGCATTTCTCAAAAAGAAATCAAAACAGCAAACACTTTTCAGCAAAAATACAAGAAAATCATCACAGAAAAGCACGCCAAGCAGAGACCATTAAAAGATGCCACCTTTTTTAAGAGCAAACAAAAGCAACCTTCAAATAAACGAGGAACAGACACGAACAAGCAGTATCAAGAACAGAAACAACAAAAACATGCAAAGCCCTAAAGGCACCCAGCAAAGGCGAAAAGGATCATGCAGAAGATAGAGAAACTCTCAGAAAGCACATTTCAACAAATTTAGGGATCAAGGAAAACAGAAAGATCCAAACCTTTTCAAAAAGAGAGGATCAAGACCACAACCTCATCACAAAACCAAAATAAAAAAGAAAGCATGAAAGGGGACTAACCTGGAGACAGAAGAAACTTCGAAAAGGGCAGAAACGAAAGTTGCCTAGGAAACCGCCGAGCGACGCCGCTAACGCCAGGAAGCAGAAACGCAAGCGAAAGACAGAGAGCGAAGAGAGAAGAGGAAGAAGTTACGAAGAGGTTATGATAAACCACTATTTTATGGTTTATCTTGTGCTCAATTGAGTGGTTTTTATCAACTCTTTACTCACTTATTCATACAATTCGCATGTTTTACATTTTCCTTCCTGATTTTATGCTATGATTGAAAACATGCTTCTTTGATCTTATATTTGCTTATTATTAATCCTCTCTTATTACCATTAGATGCCTTGATATGTGTGTTAAGTGTTTTCAGATATTATAAGGCAGGAATGGCTCAGAGGATGGAAAGGAAGCATGCAAAAGTGAAAGGAATGCAAGAAGTTGGAGAAACTGCTAAGCTGTCCAGCCTGACCTCTTCGCACTCAAACGGCTATAACTTTAGCTACAGAGGTCCAAACGATGCGGTTTCAGTTGCGTTGGAAAGCTAACGTCCGGGGCTTTGATTTGATATATAATTTACCATAATTGCCCCGACGCCAGGCGACGCGAATGCGCGGGTCATGCGGACGCGTGACCTGGCCAACACCCAATCCAAGCGGTCGCGTGGACGACGCGGCCGCGTCACTTTTCCGCGACCTGTACGGACCAGAAAGCGCTGGAAGTGATTTCTGGGCTGTTTCTGACCCAGTCTTCGGCCCAGAGAACACAGATTAGAGGCTATAAAGTGGGGGAATGCATCCATTCATAATGATGCTCTCATAATTCACTTCTCATGATTTAGATCTAGTTTTGAGAGAGGTTTTCTCTCTCCCTTTAGGATTTAGGTAGTGTTTTTAGAAATTAGGATTTAGGACTTCTCTTAGCTTTCTAGAGTGACTCTCGATCCAGGTTCAATATTCCTATTTTCTATTTAAATCTGTCTTTTATATTTTGATTACTCTGAAGCTTTTATTATGTTTGATTGATGTTGCCCAATTGGCTGTTGATGACATTTTTATTTAATGATATTTGAGGTATTTTAGTTTATGATTGTCCCTTTTAATTATTCCCAACCTGAGGATATTGTTATTCTAGTAGATTTAGTTTTTTCCCTTTTGGCTTTGGTTAAATAATTGGTGACTCTAGAGTTATCAAACTCATTATTGATTGAAAATTGGAATTCATCCACTTAACTTACCTTCATAGTTAGAGGTTAACAAAGTGGAAGAAAAATCCAATTCTCATCACAATTGATAAGGATAACTAGGAAAGGACCTCCAGTTCTTATACCTTGCCAAAGGTTTATTTTACAGCTATTATTTTATTTTATTTTACTTATCATATAATATATTCGCACCTTACCTCCTAAACCCCAATTTACAACTCATAACTAATAATAAGAACATACCTCCCTGCAATTCCTTGAGAAGACGACCCGAGGTTTAAATACTCGGTTATCAATTTATTTAGGGGTTTGTTACTTGTGACAACCAAAACATTTGTATGAAAGGACTTTTGAAGGTTTAGAAACTATACTTGCAACGAGGATTTATCCGCAAATTTCTAGACCACGCAAAAGTCCTCTCATCAAAATGGCGCCGTTGCCGGGGAACTACTAACGTGTGCCTTATTATTGGTTATTGTAAATATTTTTCTTTTGCTTGTTTATTTATTTTCGTTTTTCCTTTTTATCTTTATTTGCTACTATGAAATCTCACCCCTCTCTCTTTGAGTTTGGTTCTAATATTGTTAAAGGAAATAGAAGTTACAACAGGAATGTGCATCAAGGTCAGACCAATCAAGGATGGATGGAACCAAGAGGATCTAATCAACCCTTTTGGCAGCAACACCCTCCGAGATATCCTGGACAAAGACCATTCTACCGCGCATACCCAGCTGAAAGACATGGTGGACAACCTTGTAACTACCAACAAGCCCCACCCCGTGCATATGAACCGTCCTTTCAACATAACCTCGAACCACCACACTCACAAGCTTCTCTTCACCATTCGCCATCATATGATCCTTCCTTACCCCAATACCAATCCAATCGTTCCCAGTCATCACTACTTCCCTATGTATCGTATCTAAGTCCAGCAAACTGCGAAGCAGAGGATCACCTAAAAGAAACAATAACTAAATTTCAAACAACCATTCAACAACTGGAGCACGCACTAATCCAATGGGCCACTAAACGCTCAAATATACAAGGATCAACCACAGCTCCATGTGGACAACCCGATGAAGAGCGTAGCATGAAAGAAATACTAGAGACTCCAGTGGACAAGGCAGAAAATGAATTTATACTAGAACAATTAGAAGAGGCTGTCTTTGTTCAAGAAGAAGAGTTGGTTGAAGATCTAGGCGATTCTGAACTTCCTTGGGAATCCAGAATTGTGGAAAACTCCGTCCAGGATGCTACAATTGATGCTAAGGAAGATACTGTACAATCTCCAAGGCAAGTCGTTTATGAGGAATTAGACGGAATAATCCAAGAAGCAAATTCCCTTGATGATGATATTCACAAGTCTAGCTCTCTTGGTGATGAACTTGCATCCGCAAGTGAATTCTCTGAAATCGAAGAATCTTCCCCAAGTGAATATGAAGATGATGCAGAGGTGGATTTCTCTCAACCTCCAATCTATGACTTGAGTGATGAGGAAGACATAGAAGACTTTGACCAGGACACAGATACAATTGAAGATCTTTGCAAAGAAGTGGAAGAATTCACTGAAGAGCACAAGGAAATGGAACTTGCAGAACCACCAAAAACACCTATCCCAAGGCCATTACCACCTAATACAAGCTTCAAGTGGGTACAATCCTTAACTTACAATTTTACTTATTCACTTGAATATGGTTTACTTGAAACAGATGGCCAGCTTAGAGCTCTCTACGGCTTTAAGACTAAGAGGGAAATGGCTCGTACTCAGAGCTGGTGCACAAGGTTCAATAAGGTTCAATGCTTCACCTCGAAGTATACGGATTGGTATCATACTCAATTGCATGGATCACGGAGAACGTTTGGTCACCACGGTGAGATTCTACTTTTTAAACCGCCCGGATGGAGACATGTAGATCAGGACGGAGGCAGATTTAAAAGCAAAGCTTGGAATCCTGGAGTTTATTCTAACATTTATCGTCCCGGGAGCCTAACAATATATTTAAAGCTGCTCAGACGCTTCACATGCCTAGTTTGGGACCCTGGAGGCTATTGGCATTCCAAGCACTGGTGGAGGTTTTTGGACGAATTTAAACATAAACCACCATAACAGGATACTCCTCCAATGTCCAACTTAAGGACTTTAACTAAAAGTGCTAGGTGGGAGACAACCCACCATGGTATGGTTGTTTCTTTTTCAGTTTATTTCATCATTATTTGTTTTTATTTTTATTTCCTTTTCATTTTACTTTAGTAAACCTGGAATCATGCATAGCACTCATATTAATCACTGCATTCTGCATTGTTCATGCATATATAAAAAAAATTTTTCGCTACGCGACGCGATCGCATCAGCGACGCGTCCGCGTCGCTTGGAGAGAAAGGAAAATTAAAAGTGAACAGAGAGTCACGCAGGAGCGTGGCTGGAGGTGTGCTAATGGCACATATCGACCCACGCGACCGCGTTGCTGACGCGTCCGCGTCGAATGGGAAGTATGGCCTCCCACGCGATCGCGTGCCCCACGCGGCCGCGTGCCCTGCATTTTCGACGTATAAGGGTGCACAATGCCATATTGCACAAGAGTGGTGCTGGATTGGTGCTGGAAGCACAATCCTTGTCACACGACCGCGTTGCCGACACGGCCGCGTCAATTATTTTCTGATGCACACTCACGCGATCGCGTGCCCCACGCGATCACGTCACCCCAATTTTGGCAAATAAATTAATTTGAACAGAGAGTTGTGCTGGCGCGAGGCTGCATTCGCACCAGCAGCGCAACACGGGTCACGCGACCGCGTGACTGACGCGATCGCGTCGTTTTACCTGATGCGCACCCACGCGAACGCGTGCCTTCCGCGGCCGCGTCGCATGCGCTGCACAGCTTACCCTAAAATTGCCACATATCTTATCTTTCTCTCCTCCAAATCCTAATTTTTCTTCTCCTTTCTTATTTACTTCCCCTTCCCTTCTTTCCCTTCTCATTCTTCTTTTTCTTTTTATTTTATTTTTATTTATTTGCATATTTCATTCATTACATTTTTATTTTTCCATTGGTGTTAAAAATTTTTTTCTTATTCAACTGTTGCTTCTTTTCTTTAATTTATTTTGGTAACTTGTATTGATGACAAGTCATCTTAGCCTAGTTTCACTAGTCTTTTTCTTTTGTTTTCACTTGAATTATGCACTTTCTTGAGCTCTAAGCAAGCCAATTTGGGTAGATTTTCATGCTTCCTTTGATTGAATCAACCATAGATGAATTAATGCAATTTCATGAGGTTTTATGCTATATTTGTTACATATTGTGAAAGAATGAATATCTCATGATTTTGAGCATAGCTTTGATGTGTTTGGTTGATTAATGATAGGTGAAGAAAGCTTGGAGAAAGGTTGAAGCAAGAAGGAATGGCTAGGAGGAAGAGAGGACAAAAAGTTTGAGCAAAAGTTTGCCTCAAACTTTAGCTCAAACTTTTGGAATAAGTGAAAATGAACCAGGAAGCAAAAAGCTGGACCAAAAGTTAGCCTCAAACTTTTGCACAAACTTTTGGGTGAAAAGTTTGCCCCAACGTTAGCCCCTAACTTTTGGGCTAACGTTGGCACAAGCAAAACACTCCCTGGGGCACCAAAAGTTTGCGCCAACGTTAGCCCCTAACTTTTAGGCTAACGTTGGCGCATGAAAATCACTCCCTGGGCACCAAAAGTTTGCGCCAACGTTAGCCTCTAACTTTTGGGCTAACGTTGGCGCATGAAAATCAAGAATGGGGAGCAAAAGTTTGCGCCAACGTTAGCCCCTAACTTTTGGGCTAACGTTGGCGCCATGAGTGCACTTGAGGAGGCCAACGTTGGAGAAAAAGTTAGACCCCTAACTTTTGCACCAACGTTGGTATCAGCAAAAGGAGGGAGCTGATATGAAAAGTTGGAGTAAAAGTTTGCCTCAAACTTTTACTCAAACTTTTGCAACATTCAAACCCGGTTTAATTGGTTCACTTTGATTCCTCTCCAAACTCCAAGAGCAATCAACCAAGGCCTCTCTCTCAACCCAAGTCCACCAAGAGCAAAGGCCCAACGCAAGGCTTGAAGATCATTTGAAGAAAGTGTATAAATAGGATAGAATTCAAGTTATTCGGGGGCTTTTTTTTCTTTGGAGCTTTCTCTTTGAGTTTTCAGAATAGTTTTAGGAAAGCTTTTGGGGTATTGAGTGATCTTTACTTTCTTAGTCTCGGGGAAGGAGAATTCACTTCTCTTCCTCTTAGTTTTATTGCTTTCAATTTCAATTACATTTGCTTGGATCTTGGGTTGGAGAATTGAAGAAATTCTGTTTCAATCTCATCCTTGGATCTCCCTGTTTCATTTCACTGCACAATTAAATTTCCGTTTCTATTAATTGCTTCTTCTTCTACTTTCTCTGCACTTTTCAATTCTTCATTTCCTTTGCAATTGTTCTTGTTGGATCTAGGAAGGCATTGAGATCTAGACTTGGTTATCTAGTGTCTTGGGTCCTGAGATCTGAATTCTAATTTTTCATTCCCTGTTTAATGCTTTTCAAGCTCAATTACATTTCTGTTTTAGGTCCGATTGAATCCAAGTCATCTTCTACTTTCTCTGTTTGTTGCAATTTACTTTTCCTTGTTTAATTTCTGCAAATCCAACTCCCAATTCCCTTTACAATTCAAGCCATTTACATTTCTTGCAATTTAAGATTCTGCAATTTACATTTCTTGTGTTCTAAGTTTCTGCCATTTAATTTCTTGTTCTTTAAGATTCAGCACTTTAATTTCTTGCCCTCTTTAATTTCATGCAATTTACACATTCCCTTTACTTTCAATGCAATTTAATTTCTGCAATTCACAAATCACTCACCCAAATCTTGATTCGCTTGACTAAATCAACCACTAAACCAAAATTGCTCAATCCTTCAATCCCTGTGGGATCGACCTCACTCCCGTGAGTTATTATTACTTGATGCGACCTGGTGCACTTGCCGGTGAGTTTTGTGTCGGATCGTTTTCCGCACATCAAGTTTTTGGCGCCGTTGCCAGGGATTGATTAGATTGACAATGATTAAGTGAGGTGGTAGTTTAGATCAAGCACTTTTACTTTTCTGTCTTTTAATTTTCAATTAACCCACTAACTATTTGATTTTTTGCTTAAACTAGCTAAAACTTCAATCCAGCATTAGATTGAAGTGTCACTAGTTTAGTGTGTTTCTTATGCTCTGCTTGTATGTCAGGTACAAGAAGAACCACACCCAATTTTCATGAACAAGACGAAAGAACTCTCAGGAGGTTAAGAAGAGCTGAAAGAGGGAAAAATATTGTTAGAGAAGAGGAATCCGAAGAAGAATTCCAAGATATGGAGGAACATTCAACCAATCCACTTGGTGGAGTAGACAACAACAATAACAACCCACCCCAGAGGAGAGTTTTGGCCTCCTATACCTTTGCAAATCCTAGACATTGTGGAAGCAGCATCTTAGCTCTAAATGTCAATGCAAACAATTTTGAACTAAAGCCACAACTCATCACTTAGGTTCAAAACAATTGCTCTTTCGGTGGAGGACCACTTGAAGACCCGAACCAACACCTATCCACTTTCTTGAGGATTTGTAACACTGTCAAAACTAATGGTGTGCCTCCTGACAGCTACAAGCTATTGCTATTCCCATTTTCTCTCAGGGACAAGGCCACTCAATGGTTGGAATCCTTTCCAAGAGACAGCATCAACAATTGGGATGATTTGGTAACCAAGTTCCTAGCCCAATTTTACCCACCTCAAAGGATCATAAGGTTGAAGATAGAGGTACAAACATTTACACAAATAGAGGCTGAACCCATCCATGAGGCATGGGAGAGATACAAGGCTCTAATCAGGAAATGTCCTCCTGAAATGTTCACTGAGTGGGATAAGCTGCAGAATTTCTATGAGGGCTTAACATTGAAATCCCAGGAAGCTTTGGATCATTCAGCTGGAGGTTCTCTGCAACTCATGAAAACTGCAGAGGAGGCTCAAAATCTCATTGATATGGTGGCTAACAACCAATATTTCTTTGCTCATCAAAGAAACCGCCAACCATCACAAAGGAGAGGAGTAATGGAGTTAGAAGGAGTGGACTCAATCTTGGCTCAAAACAAGATGATGCAGCAGCAAATTCAACAACAATTTGAGCAAATGACCAAGAGGATTGATAGCCTCCAAGTTGCAGCAGTTAACACTAGCCAACCATCAACCACATGGGGGCAAAATGAAGAAATTCAAGAGGAGCAACAGCAAGAACAAGTCCAGTACATGCATTCTAGTCCAAATGAAGTCTATGGTGATACTTACAACCCCTCATGGAAGAATCACCCCAACCTCAGATGGGGAGACACTCACAACCAAAACCAACAACCATGGCAGAGGAACTCAAACCAAAACAACCCAAGAAACAACCAAAATTACAACCAGCAGCAAACTAACCAAAACACTTACAGAAAACCTCAAAACAACTACCCCAATCTCAACCAGTACCAATCCAATAACCAACCCACCAACCAAAATGCTTACCATTCACCACTCACATCTCACAACCCACCACAAGCACCACCTGAATCCCAAAGACTCACTAACCTGGAGACCTTGATAGACAAAATGATGAAATACCAGGAAATGACAACCAAAAACCATGAGGCTTCCATGAAGAGCCTAGAGAGGCAGATCGGGCAAATCTCCAAGCAAATTTCTACTGAGAGACCTTCAAGCTCACTGCCCAGTGACACAATCCCAAATCCTAAGGAGGAATGCAAAGCAATACAATTAAGGAGTGGGAGAACGTTGATGAGCAATAATGACACTACAAAGAGGCAAACAGAGAACATCAAAGAACCAACAGAGGATGAGAAGCAAATAAAAGCAGATGAAGCTAAGGAGCAAGTTGTGATGCCAAACAAAAGCACTGAGAAACTTAAAGAGAAGGACAACCAGCCACATAGCTCAAGGGAAATGACTCAGGGACAGCAGCAAGTAGGAACGAGCATCGCACCTCCATTGCCATATCCTCAGAGGTTCAACAAAGAGGTTAAGGACCAGCATTTCCACAAGTTCCTTGAGACCTTCAAGAAGTTGGAAATCAATATTCCCTTGGCTGAAGCATTAGAGCAAATGCCTCTATATGCCAAGTTCCTGAAGGAGCTTATCAATAAGAAAAGAAGTTGGGATGAGAAAGAAACCATACTGCTTACTGAGGAATGCAGGGCCTTGATTCAAAAAGGGCTTCCTCTCAAGCTTGAGGACCCAGGGAGCTTCTTGTTGCCCTGCACCATTGGGGAAGTGACCATCACTAAAGCAATGTGCGATCTCGGAGCAAGTATTAATTTGATACCATCTTCCCTGGTGAAAAAGCTGCATATAGAGGAAGTCAAACCAGTACAAATGTCTCTGGAGCTGGTAGATAAGTCAATGGTATACCCCAGGGGTGTAATTGAAAATCTTTTGGTCAAGGTGGACAGTTTTATATACCCTGCTGATTTTGTGGTTCTGGATTCAAACGAGGATGATGGTGACTCTGTTATAATGGGAAGGCCATTCTTGGCCACTGCTAGAGCTATCATAGACGTAGAGGAAGGGGAATTAACTCTCAGGATGCATGATCAGAGTGTCACCCTGAAGGTATTACCAGAGGCACAATTTAGCAAGGAGAAGAAAGACTATATGAAAATTGACAAGGGAGAATCACAGTTGAAGGAAGAAAATGACAAGGAGAGTCACAGCAACATTCCAAGGATAAGAGTTGTGCAGACTGATGAAGGAGCCCAAGAGGATATTGGAGTATTAGCCACTGAGAAGAGAGGTCCCCAAGGGAAGCCTACGGCCAAAAAAGAAAGGTCAACAAAAGGAAAGATGAAACACAGAAACAAAACAAAAAGGGGTTGGAAGAACAGGAAGATCCCAACAGAGGGGCTTTCCAAAGGTGACAAAGTGCAACTGATATATCAACAGCTGGGGGCGAACCAACAAACTGAGGACTACTACACTGTCAGCAACATACTCTCATTAGAGCATGCCGAAATTGAACACCAGAGAACAAAGAAGAGGATTACAGTCAGGGGAGACAAATTGAGGCTCTACAAGCACCAACCACCATAAAAGAAAGCCTCAATGTCAAGCTAATGACAATAAACGAGCGCTCCATGGGAGGCAACCCATGATTTAAGATTCATGTCATTTTGAATTCAATAAGTTATGATCATTTGAGCATGAATTCTTTCCTCTTTTCATGAACATGTCCATTGACTGCATGCACTATTTTGAAACATATGTTGGGAATTCTAAGTTTGGTGTGCCTTCAAGCACACTAAACCAAGGTTACAAATAATTCCATTTTACATGCTTAAAGTGTCTTGACAAAGCATATGGCCAAACACTAAGTTTGGTGTCCACATAGCTTCATGAAAATTTGAAATTCATGCATCAATAATCATACAATTGTTATTTTCCAAAATCTTATAAATGGAAAAATTCTTTTTTGGTAATGAAGGCATCAATTGTGATGTACCCTTTGACATGAAACAAGTTTGGTGTTCATCAAACTCTGATGCACCGATTTAGAGACACAATTGATCCTTCATGAAAAAAAAAAGAAAGGGTGATGAAAACAATTCTTATAAACATTTAACTAAGTGTGACATTGGGATTTCACTAATTGGAGGAAGGGACACAATTTTCTTTATGACCAAACATTAAGTTTGGTGTCCTCCAAAGAGAGTCACGGTTCAAATGAATATAAGGATTGATGATTAGTATAATGTTAATAAAAGAAACACTCTAGCCACGGTTGGATGAAGCTAATGTATGTTGTCTTGTTGTGATGACTAGGTAGTCAAAGAATCTTCAATGAAAGAGACAAGACAAAGGAAAGCATAGCATGAGGACAAAATCTCATCACATGCATCAAAAAGAGAATCTGCCACTCCCTGAGATGATCACGGCAAAGACAATTGAAGAAGCAAGCTTTGTCTTCATTCATCCTTACATGCACACCTTTGATTCACATAGTATCTAATTGCATCTTAGCCCTTCATTGTTCATTTAAATAACACACCACCTTCAAGCCATGCATATGACCGAATCCTTGCACTCCAACCTTTTAAACTTCATTCTCTTCATCACTTCTCAACATAATAAGCTCAGCCTCGAACTATCTCTTGCTCTATACACACATCAAAATCTCCAACATTCTTCACTCCTTATAACTTCAAGAAGGTCAATCGATCAAGTGTTCATGGCCTCTTCCTCAAGAACCAAACGAAGAAAAGGAAAAGAGCCTGTGGTGGAGGAGAGCACCCCTGAATATGACCGATGGAGATTCAAATCTTCGTACCATCAAATGCAAATTGAATGGATGAACGAGAAAAAGATCTATCCTGAAATTCCACTCTTGTTGCCGGATGATGGATGCCAAGAAATGAAGAACAAAATTCGAAAGAGGAGGTGGGAGGAACTTGCATCACCAGCCACCCGAATCAATGCCAATATCATAAGAGAGTTTTATGCAAATATCTCAAGGCTTGACATGCGTGAGCCCCCAACGTACAAGAGCTATGTGCGGGGAGTGGAAGTAGACTTTAGCTCGGATGCAATCAAGAAAGTCTTGGGACTAAAGTTAGTCCGCTTTAGTGAACCAGGATACCAACAAAGATTGAATGAAGATCAGGATTATGATGAGATTGCTAGAGATATTTGTATGGAGAACTCAGAGTGGGAAAGAGATGACAAGAACAAATATAAGTATCTAAAGAGATATAACCTCACCCCGGAAGCAAAAGGATGGTATGAGTTGATGAAAAGATCAATTCTGGGCACAGTGAACACCTCAGAAGTTAACAGGGAGAGAGCTGTGATGTTGCATTGCATCATTGTGGGAGGAGAGATAAGAGTTCATGAAATTCTTTCAAAAGACATCCAAAGGCTTGCTGAGAAGAATTCGGCCGAGTCTTGGTTATACTACCCAAGTACCATTTGGAGGTTGTGTGTAAAGGCTAAAGTGCCAATGGAAGATGAGAATCCAATGTGGTTAAGCCAAGGCATGCCCATAACCATTAAAAGAATGACAATGGCTCCCGAAGCACATCAAGGCCGAAGGCCACATGGAAGAAGGCAAAGAGAAGAACCAATGGAAGAAGATGAGCTACACCTAGAAGAAGAGCCACAAGAGGAGGAGGAACAGCCGCACTTTTTCCCACATGGCAATATGGATATGACTCAAATGCAAGAAGCAATTGGAAGATTGTCACAACAATACACAAGAATTCAAGAAAGGCAAGAAGAGTACCATTCACAATACTTGAAGCATCAACAAGAGCAAAAAGAATGGCAGCTGAAAATGATGAACCAACAAAGTGAGTTTGAGTCAAAATTCCTTGTGATACAAGAAGAGCATGCCTTTCAATCTCATGAAGCATTTGGGAAGTTGGCACAAATGCAAGCCAAAACTATGAGGGCTCTCAATGAGTTTACAACCCTCCAAGATGCAAGATATGAAGTCCAAGCCGATTACAACATTAATAGTCAAATCAAACTGAACTATATTGGAGAACATCTGCACAACATGGATCCGGCATTCCCAATTTTTGATGAGTTCTTCAAAAAGAAAAGCGAGGTAGAAGTAAACAAAGCTATGAGCCTTGAAGATAGAGTAGAGGAGGCGATGAATAAAGCTGGGTTCTGGCGGGGTCAACAGACAACAAACTTGGACACAGGGAACACTAGTAACCAAGTATATGAAAGAAGAAAGAAAAAGCATGACAAATGAAAGGTGGACTTGCTCCTTATTCATCACTACAAAGAAAAAGCATGCATTCTATCTGTTTGAAGTATCTTTGCATCTTTAAGTAGTTATTTTAATTAATAGTCTTTGCATTATGTTTGTTTATCTTAAAATAAGTAAGCTAGTCTATGTGTGTGCTTGTGTGTTTACTTTCACTTAGCTAAAAGCATGTTTTGCCCCCTGCATCTTTAATTCAATAAAAGAAATGTTTGAATGTGAAGTAAGATAGTCTCTGTCAGATAGAAGTATAATAAAAGTAAGTGGTGGTATGTGTGTGATTGTATAATAGCTCACTTTTAGTGAATAAAGAGCTAGGATATCTCCTTCCAAGTGTAAAGTGACCTACTGTCTATGAATTTCAATTAAATAAAAATCCTTGGTTAGAAAGAAAAACAAAAAGAAAGAAAGAAAAGAGATAGCCAAAAAGTGGCAGAACAAAAAGAAACAAAGCTGGACACCAATAGCTTGAACCCTGAAATATATGCCTGTGGTGTCTTTGTACTAGGATCTGCTTGGATTAGTAAGCTCTTCGGAGTGCATCAACACTTGGTGACTTGGATTAACTAATCCGGGATCATCAGCTGAAAGTCCACTATCAAGAGCAACCTAACTACAAGGCATTTAGTAACCCAAAGAGGTGCTGGGCATCAATGTTTTAAGAAGGAATGTGAGCCAAGTGTCTATGGTGAATAATGTGTCAAGTATAAAGAAAAGAAAAAGAACTTGCTACACATGACACTCAAATAAAGCTTTTGAACAAAGTAATAGCCAAGAATAAAGGAATAATGAGAGGTCATAGCAGTGTGGTACTTGAAGCTTGAAGGAGACTTTCTAGGCCTATGAGTCAATAAGAAGTGAGTGTTTGCATATCCACACAAAACCCCATGAGCTACCAATCATACTCTGCTAGCATGAACATCCTCCTCCATTTCATTCTTTCTTCTTAATAATTCATTTCTTGCTTGGGGACAAGCAAGCTTTAAGTTTGGTGTTGTGATGACAAGTCATCTTAGCCTAGTTTCACTAGTCTTTTTCTTTTGTTTTCACTTGAATTATGCAGTTTCTTGAGCTCTAAGCAAGCCAATTTGGGTAGATTTTCATGCTTCCTTTGATTGAATCAACCATAGATGAATTAATGCAATTTCATGAGGTTTTATGCTATATTTGTTACATATTGTGAAAGAATGAATATCTCATGATTTTGAGCATAGCTTTGATGTGTTTGGTTGATTAATGATAGGTGAAGAAAGCTTGGAGAAAGGTTGAAGCAAGAAGGAATGGCTAGGAGGAAGAGAGGACAAAAAGTTTGAGCAAAAGTTTGCCTCAAACTTTAGCTCAAACTTTTGGAATAAGTGAAAATGAACCAGGAAGCAAAAAGCTGGACCAAAAGTTAGCCTCAAACTTTTGCACAAACTTTTGGGTGAAAAGTTTGCCCCAACGTTAGCCCCTAACTTTTGGGCTAACGTTGGCACAAGCAAAACACTCCCTGGGGCACCAAAAGTTTGCGCCAACGTTAGCCCCTAACTTTTAGGCTAACGTTGGCGCATGAAAATCACTCCCTGGGCACCAAAAGTTTGCGCCAACGTTAGCCTCTAACTTTTGGGCTAACGTTGGCGCATGAAAATCAAGAATGGGGAGCAAAAGTTTGCGCCAACGTTAGCCCCTAACTTTTGGGCTAACGTTGGCGCCATGAGTGCACTTGAGGAGGCCAACGTTGGAGCAAAAGTTAGACCCCTAACTTTTGCACCAACGTTGGTATCAGCAAAAGGAGGGAGCTGATATGAAAAGTTGGAGTAAAAGTTTGCCTCAAACTTTTACTCAAACTTTTGCAACATTCAAACCCGGTTTAATTGGTTCACTTTGATTCCTCTCCAAACTCCAAGAGCAATCAACCAAGGCCTCTCTCTCAACCCAAGTCCACCAAGAGCAAAGGCCCAACGCAAGGCTTGAAGATCATTTGAAGAAAGTGTATAAATAGGATAGAATTCAAGTTATTCGGGGGCTTTTTCTTTGGAGTTTTTTTCTTTTGAGTTTTCAGAATAGTTTTAGGAAAGCTTTTGGGGTATTGAGTGATCTTTACTTTCTTAGTCTCGGGGAAGGAGAATTCACTTCTCTTCCTCTTAGTTTTATTGCTTTCAATTTCAATTACATTTGCTTGGATCTTGGGTTGGAGAATTGAAGAAATTCTGTTTCAATCTCATCCTTGGATCTCCCTGTTTCATTTCACTGCACAATTAAATTTCCGTTTCTATTAATTGCTTCTTCTTCTACTTTCTATGCACTTTACAATTCTTCATTTCCTTTGCAATTGTTCTTGTTGGATCTAAGAAGGCATTGAGATCTAGACTTGGTTATCTAGTCTCTTGGGTCCTGAGATCTGAATTCTAATTTTTCATTCCATGTTTAATGCTTTTCAAGCTCAATTACATTTCTGTTTTAGATCCGATTGAATCCAAGTCATCTTCTACTTTCTCTGTTTGTTGCAATTTACTTTTCCTTGTTTAATTTCTGCAAATCCAACTCCCAATTCCCTTTACAATTCAAGCCATTTACATTTCTTGCAATTTAAGATTCTGCAATTTACATTTCTTGTGTTCTAAGTTTTTGCCATTTAATTTCTTCTTCTTTAAGATTCAGCACTTTAATTTCTTGCCCTCTTTAATTTCATGCAATTTACACATTCCCTTTACTTTCAATGCAATTTAATTTTTGAAATTCACAAATCACTCACCCAAATCTTGATTCGCTTGACTAAATCAACCACTAAACCAAAATTGCTCAATCCTTCAATCCCTGTGGGATCGACCTCACTCCCGTGAGTTATTATTACTTGATGCGACCCGGTGCACTTGACGGTGAGTTTTGTGTCGGATCGTTTTCCGCACATCATGTATTACACTGTGGAATGATATTAATTGTATGCCAATGCCAATCTTTTATGATACTTCCACTACCCACACTCCTCCCCTATGTTACAAATTTTGTACCACTGGCATGCCATGGCTTCTATTATTTTCTCACGTACATGTTGAAGCTTCCATGTAAATGAGACCATTATCATTTGGCATTACTCAACCCATATTTCATTTACTTCTATCTTTATTTTTGGGTTACTTTTCTTTCCTTTTTCTTTCAGGATGGCCACCCGGAAGGGAAGCGGAAGACGTTTACATGGGGAGACAAACAAGTCCATCTGCAAAATCTTGAAGAAAAGCTTCAGTTGGAACAACCCGTCCACCTGCACATCTCAGCATGCACCGAGGACGGTGCAATCTTTAAGTGTGGGGAGGTCGATACCGATCTCCGTGGGTTAGTACTTTCTTTTCAACACCAATAATCTTATTTTCTTTATTTGTTCATTGTTGCATCTGCATATTTGATTGCATATTTATTTGATGATTTTGTGCATTTAGTTACTACTTGGTTAAAATAATAAATTTCTTTTAAGATCCTATTTTTGAAAAATTTCACTAATTTAAATTGAAAATTTTTATGTTAAAAATTTGTTTGAAGTTGTAATTGGAACATGAATTATAGCTAAAGAACACACAACCTGTGAGACTTTGAGCTTATTTACATGGTTACATTATTTAACCATAATTATTTTTGTGTGTTTCCTTCTCTAGAATTGCAATCTTTGCTTTGTTCCATTCTGTATGTCCATATTTAATATATCTACATGCTTGCATATGATTGAGGCCATTGTTTGATTCTAACTTACTTATCCCAAAATTAGCCTACCTTTTACATCACTCTTGTTAGCCCCCTTGAGCCTTTAATTCCCTCTTATTCTATAAATCACAACACTAGCCTTAAGCAGAAAAACAAATTTAAAATCCCAAGTTGAATCCTTGGTTAGCTTAAGATAGAAGTTGTGTAATTGTTTAAGTGTGGGAATCCTATTGGGAACATGGATGATAAAAACAAAGGGTAGGAAGTTGAAAAGAATGAAATAATTCAAAATAAAATTTTTAGGAAGCCTGCTCATGTGAAGTCAAAATAATTAAATTACCATGTGCATTGAAAAAAAAAAGTAATATTACCCCCAATGCAAAATAAAAAGGATCAATGCACATGGGACGAAATTCAAAATTAAATTTGATACATGAGCATGTAATACAAAAGTAGGAAAAATTATGGGAAGCTAAGTATAATTTTAAATTTTTTATATAGTATGTATATGTTAGGTGAGATCTTAGACTACTCAAGGATTCACTTCACTAGCTCACTTAGCCTTATATATATACCTTCACCCTTACCTTGGCCCCATTACAACCTTGAAAAGACCTCATGATGTTTGCATTGGTACATTAAATATTTGTTGATTGGTTAGATGAAGAACAAAGTTTAGAAAGCATGACTAGAGAAGAATAGAGAGATTGACCCTAGACACTTGAGAGTTAGAGTGATATACACTACCAGTGAGGGTTCAATGCTTGATTCTATGTTCCCTGCTTTCATGAGCTATCTTCTCACAAGTTTACCTGTCCTTATTTTATATGATTTGAATTAGTGAGATTTGAATTATTTTTGTCTTGGAGAACTTATTTACTCTTAACCGAGTAGGTAGAAACATTTAGCATGTAGTTGCATTCATAGGTTGCATTTCATACATTTCACCATTCCTCTTCATCTCTTTATAGTTTCTCTTGAGCTTAGCATGAGGACATGATATTGTTTAAGTGTGGGGAGGTTGATAAACCACTATTTTATGGTTTATCTTGTGCTCAATTGAGTGGTTTTTATCAACTCTTTACTCACTTATTCATACAATTCGCATGTTTTACATTTTCCTTCCTGATTTTATGCTATGATTGAAAACATGCTTCTTTGATCTTATATTTGCTTATTATTAATCCTCTCTTATTACCATTAGATGCCTTGATATGTGTGTTAAGTGTTTTCAGATATTATAAGGCAGGAATGGCTCAGAGGATGGAAAGGAACCATGCAAAAGTGAAAGGAATGCAAGAAGTTGGAGAAACTGCTAAGCTGTCTAGCCTGACCTCTTCGCACTCAAACGGCTATAACTTTAGCTACAGAGATCCAAACGAAGCGGTTCTAGTTGCGTTGGAAAGCTAACGTCTGGGGCTTCGATTTGATATATAATTTACCATAGTTGCCCCGACGCCAGGCAACGCGAACGCGTGGGTCATGCGGACGCGTGACCTGGCCAACACCCAATCCGCGCGGTCGCGTGGACGACGCGGCCGCGTCACTTTTCCGCGACCTGTACAGACCAGAAAGCGCTGGAAGTGATTTCTGGGCTGTTTCTGACCCAGTCTTCGGCCTAGAGAACACAGATTAGAGGCTGTAAAGTGGGGGAATGCATCCATTCATAATGATGCTCTCATAATTCACTTCTCATGATTTAGATCTAGTTTGGAGAGAGGTTCTCTCTCTCCCTTTAGGATTTAGGTAGTGTTTTTAGAAATTAGGATTTAGGACTTCTCTTAGCTTTCTAGAGTGACTCTCGATCCAGGTTCAATATTCCTATTTTCTATTTAAATCTCTCTTTTATATTTTGATTACTCTGAAGCTTTTATTATGTTTGATTGATGTTGCCCAATTGGCTGTTGATGACATTTTTATTTAATGATTGTCCCTTTTTATTATTCCCAACCTGAGGATATTGTTATTCTAGTAGATTTAGTTTTTCCCCTTTTGGCTTTGGTTAAATAATTGGTGACTCTAGAGTTATCAAACTCATTGTTGATTGAAAATTGGAATTCATCCACTTAACTTACCTTCATAGTTAGAGGTTAACAAAGTGGGAGAAAAATCCAATTCTCATCACAATTGATAAGGATAACTAGGAAAGGACCTCCAGTTCTTATACCGTGCCAAAGGTTTATTTTACAGCTATTATTTTATTTTATTTTACTTATCATATAATATATTCACACCTTACCTCCTAAACCGCAATTTACAACTCATAACTAATAATAAGAACATACCTCCCTGCAATTCCTTGAGAAGACGACCCGAGGTTTAAATACTCGGTTATCAATTTATTTAGGGGTTTGTTACTTGTGACAACCAAAACGTTTGTATGAAATGACTCTTGAAGGTTTAGAAACTATACTTGCAACGAGGATTTATCCGCAAATTTCTAGACCACGCCAAAGTCCTCTCATCAGGTTACAAGGAAAATAAAGGAAGAGAAACCGTTTTCTGGGTTTTCAAAATCAAAATTAAAGAGCCTAGGGGAAACGGGGCAATTAATGTTTAAATTAAAGAAGGCATTAAACCCTCGCACGTTCCCAAAAAAGCGCCGATATAAAAGCGCGCGTCTTTTAGAGGAAACGTTCTACATTCAAAGCTGCTACAAAAGAATCAACGAAATGCTTGAGTTCGGCTTCATCAAAGAAGGACCGAAGTCAAGGACTCGACCTCAAAAAAGAAGACCGAGCTCAAGTAGGGGCACTGTTCATACCCTGGTTCAAACTGTCCGACCCGGGATGTTCGACGGATAAAGCGACCGACCTCTTCAGGTCAGGACAACCCGGCCTCTTTTGTATGAGCTCGGCCAAGTCAACAGGAAAACCCAAATAAGGGCCCAAATAGAGGAACACGCCCTAAATCCTAAGGCAGCCCAAGCCTACAGAGAGAAGGGTGGTTCCCTTTAAGATAAGATGACCTCACTTAAAGATAAGATAAAGATAAGATAAGATAACTAACTTATCTTATCCACAGAAGGTCACATCTCACCATTATAAATACACTGGAACACCCAGGTATAACTCATACTCTGATTCTACTCAATACCTGCTTAATACCCTTGCTAACTTAAGCATCGGAGTCCCTTGCAGGTACCCCCCACCCTTCGGTGATAAAGGATCAGCAGCACTCTCAGTTCCACAAGTTGGACACACCAGCTCCGGCCGCTATACACCTGCCGGACACGTCGGCTCCGACCAACACAGAAGATCTCGACCGAGATCGACCTACAGTTTCAGGTAACCCTCGGAACACCCACAAAGACTGAAAAAAGATGGGAAGGATGGCCAGTTCTCTAAGTTCCTAGAGATCTTCAAGAGGCTCCAAATCAACATACCATTTGCCGAGGCATTAGAATAAATGCCACTCTATGCCAGGTTCTTAAAGGAGATTATAACCAAAAAGAGGAACTAGGAGGCAAAAGAAACCATAGTAATGACTGAGGAATGCAGCGCCATCATACAGAAGAAGCTGCCTCAAAAGCTGAAAGACCTAGGGAGTTTTCAAATCCCCTGCATCATAGGGGACATCACTATTGAGAAAGCTTTGTGTGATTTGGGAGCTAGCATAAATCTTATGTCCCTAACCATGATGAGAAGGATGAAGATTGAGGAAGCCAAGCCAACAAAAATGGCCTTCCAATTAGCTGACAGAACATTTAAGTTTTCACATGGGGTGGTGGAAGGCTTGCTAGTGAAAGTAGGAGAATTCATTTTCCCTACTGATTTCGTTGTGCTGGATATGGAAGAAGAGGCCAACACGTCAATTATCCTAGGAAGACCATTTCTAGCTACTGCTGGAGCCATCATTGATGTGCAAAAAGGGGAACTAGTCTTGAGATTGCATGAAGAGAAAATGGTCTTCAACGTCTTTAAAGCAATGAGTTATCCCAAAGAATCCATAGGAGAATGCATGCTGGTAGACACCATGGAACAGATAGTTCAAGAAGTCATGGAAGAAGAACAATATGGAGAAAGCATTGAGCTAGAACAAGCACTAGATGGAGTACTACCACAAGCAACCATGAGGAACTCAATCATGCCAACTACCATAGACAACAAGGATGCAGAGTCACCAAAACTAGAGCTGAAAGCCTTGCCACCCAGCTTGAAATATGCATATCTGGGTGCTAACAACACTCACCCAGTAATAATAAATTCAAGTCTGAATAAGGAACAAGAAGAGGAACTTATCCAAGTGTTGAGACAACACAAGGATGCCATAGGCTGGACACTTGCAGATTTAAAAGGGATCAGTCCTTCAATGTGCATGCATAAAATCTTACTTGAAGAGGATGCCAAACCCTCAAGACAGCAACAAAGGAGGCTGAACCCAACTATGAATGAAGTGGTTCCGAAAGAAGTGTTGAAATTATGGTAGGCAGGGGTGATTGATAAACCCCGATTTTGTGGTTTATCTTGTGCTTATTTTGGGGGATTTTATCACATTTTCTCACATTTATTCAATGAAATAGCATGATTTTGCAATTCTCCCTTGATTTGTGCTTAAATGTGAAAACATACTTTTTAGGCCCTAAAATTAGTGATTTTAATTCACTTTAATTCCATTTGATGCCTTAATGTGTTTGTTGAGTGATTTCATGTTCATAAGGCAAGTATTGGATGGAAGAAGTGAGGAGAAAAGCATGCAAAGTGGGAGAACTCAAGAAGAAATGAAGGAACCGTAAAGCTGTCAAGCCCGACCTCTTCGCACTCAAACGACCATAACATAAGCTACAGAGGTCCAAATGAGGCGGTTCTAGTTGCATTGGAAAGCTAACATCTGGGGCTTCAAAATGATATAAATTTTCCTATATGTTGCTTCGCGTTCAGGGGTGCGCACGCACACTTTGTGCGCGCGCACCGATGTTGTCCGTGGTCCACTTTAATGAAATCGCCCCCAGCAATTTTGCAGCTCATTTTGGGCCCAATCCAACCCATTTCTGATGCTATTGAACCCAAGAATTGAAGGAGGAATGAACACACTTAGTCATAGTGGAGTTTTCATCATGTTTTAGGGTAGAATTCTAGAGAGAGAGGCTCTCTCCTCTCTCTAGAATTAGGGTAGTTTAGGTTTGATCACTCTCAAATTTTCTCTTTCAATTCTTGTTTTGATTTAGTTCTTCCATTTAATTTTTTGTTTCTATGTCTTTATTCTTCTTAGTTCTCTTGTCGATTTTACTTTTAAGTCTCTTTTATATTTATGAATATTCATGTTGGATCTTGTTTTCATTTAATGCAATTTTATTTTTGATGTTCTTTTTATTGTTGATTTGAGTTGAGATCTTACTTTTCTTGCAATTGGTAGTTAGTAGATTTTCTATTTCTTGTCATTTATTATGCTTTCCTTTTATGCCTACCAAGTGTTTAACAAAATGCTTGGTAGGATGTTAGAGTAGATTTTGAGCATTCTTGGCTTGGAAAGAGTGATTGGGCAATCTTGAGTCATGAAAACCCAACTCATGTTGGTAATCTAGAGTTGTTAGCTAGTATTGTTTCCATTGACGCTAATCTTTTGCTAATTTAATTAGTGAGTTGATTAGGACTTATGGAAGATTATTTCCATTGACGCTAATCTTTTGCTAGTTAAATTAGTAAGTCGATTAGGACTTTTGGATTGAGATTAGCTAGTCTCATTAGACTTTCTCCCTATTTGTTGGAGTTAACGTAATGAGATAAATTCTTGTTTATTATTGTGACATGATTGGTTAATCTTGTTTGACATTCTCCTTATTTGTTGGAGTTAACTAAATAAGATGAACTAATCATGCATGACTAGGATAGAAAGCTTATGATCTTAATCCATTGCCATGAATGTCTCTTCTTTAATTGCTTCCTTTAATTGCTTGTTTGATTTACTTTTCGTATCATTTACCTTGTTGCCTTTACATTTCTTTGCCAAACACAAAATCAAACCCCCCTTGCTCTTCATAACCAATAATTAAACACTTCATAGTAATTCCTTGTGAGACGACCCAGAATCTAAATACTTCGGTTAATTTTCATTTGGGGTTTGTTACTTGTGGCAACTCAAATTTTTGATGTGGGAATTATTTATTGGTTTAGAACTATGCTTACAATGAAGTAATTCTTTCTATAAGAAGAAAATCTAGGCCGACACTCAAAAATCGTTCATCAGTGATCTACCCCATCTCAGACAGCCCTTGGGTAAGCCCGGTGCAAGTAGTCCCTAAGAAGGGAGGGATCACTGTTGTGGCAAATGAGAAGAATGAATTGATACCCACAAGGACAGTGACCGGATGGCGTATGTGCATTGACTACCGAAAACTTAATGAAGCCACCCGGAAGGATCACTTTCCCCTACCATTCATAGACCAGATGCTTGAAAGATTGGCAGGACATGAGTATTATTGCTTCCTGGATGGATACTCGGGCTACAATCAAATTGTTGTAGACCCCAAGGATAAGGAAAAAAACTTCATTTACTTGTCCATATGGTGTCTTTGCTTATAGGGGAATGCCCTTTGGATTGTGCAATGCACCTGCAACATTCCAAAGGTGCATGCTCTCCATTTTTTCAAATATGATTGAGAAGTTCATAGAAGTATTTATGGACGACTTCTCTGTGTTCGGGAACTCATATTCTGATTGCCTATACCATCTTGCTCTTGTGCTAAAAAGGTGTCAAGAAACCAAGCTAGTTTTAAACTGGGAGAAGTGCCATTTTATGGTGACTGAAGGGGTGGTTCTTGGTCACAAGATTTCAAAAGATGGCATAGAAGTAGACAGGGTAAAAGTGGAAGTAATTGAAAAATTACCTCCACCTTGCAATGTCAACGCAATCAGAAGCTTTTTGGGACACGCTGGGTTCTATAGAAGGTTTATCAAAGATTTTTCAAAGATTGCAAAACCCCTTAGCAACCTACTTGTCTCAAATACTCCTTTTGCTTTTGATAGAGAGTGCATGGTAGCCTTTGATGAACTCAAAAAGAAACTCTCCTCTGCACCTATTATAGCACCACCAAACTGGGACCTTCCCTTTGAACTAATGTGTGATGTATCTGATTTTGCTGTTGGTGCTGTTCTAGGACAGAGGAAAGACAAGCTAGTACATGTTATTTACTATGCTAGCAAGGTCCTTAATGAGAATCAAAGGAACTATACCACCATGGAGAAAGAACTTTTAGCCATAGTTTTTACTTTTGAGAAGTTTAGATCATATCTCATTAGCTCAAAAGTAATTGTGTTCACTGATCATGCAGCACTCAAATACTTGCTTACCAAACAAGAATCTAAGCCCAGACTAATAAGGTGGATCCTGCTGCTCCAAGAATTTGATATTGAGATTAAAGATAGGAGCGGAGCAGAGAACAAGGTAGCTGACCACCTCTCAAGGATCCCACAAGAAGAAATGCAGCAAGTAGTAGTAAATGAAAGCTTTCCTGATGAACAATTGATGATGATTCGAGTAGCCCCTTAGTTTGCAAACATAGCTAACTTCAAGGCTATTGGAGAGCTACCAACTAACATCAATAAGCACATGAGAAGGAAGCTAATCAAGGATGCCAAACACTACATCTGGAATGACCCCTATTTGTTCAAAAAGTGTGCTGATGGAGTCCTAAAAAGGTGTATATCCCATGAAGAAGGGCAGGAAGTGTTATGGCAGTGCCATGGGTCAGCCTATGGAGGTCACTTCAGTGGAGAAATGACAGCAGCAAAAGTGCTTCAATCCAGATTTTACTAGCCAACAATGTTTAAGGATGCCAAGAAAATGGTGTCAAGGTGTAATGAATGTCAAAGAGCTGGTAATCTAACCAAGAGGAATGAGATGCCACATCAATACATACTAGACCTGGAGCTATTTGATGTATGGGGGATTGATTTCATGGGACCCTTCCCAACCTCCTACTCAAATAGCTACATATTGGTGGCTGTTGATTATGTCTCAAGGTGGGTAGAAGCCATAGCCACTGTAACAAATGACAACAAAATTGTGATAAGCTTCTTGAGAAGAAATATCTTCAACAGATTTGGAGTTCCCAAAGCTCTCATTACTGATGGAGGGACACACTTCTGCAACAAACAACTCAAGACACCCCTTCTCAAATATGGAGTAAAGCACAAAGTGGCCACTCCATACCACCCACAGACCAACGGGAAAGCCGAAATCTCCAACAGAGAGCTAAAATGAATCCTTGAAAAAACTTTTGGAAGCTCAGTAAAGGACTGGTCTAAAAAATTGGACGATACACTGTGGGCCTACAGAACAGCCTATAAGACTCCCATTGGGATGTCTACATACCAATTGGTATATGGAAAGGCTTGTCACTTACCATTTGAACTTGAGCATAGAGCATTTTGGGCTCTAAAAATGTTAAACTATGATGAGTAAACTGCTGGAGAAAAGAGATTAATGCAACTCAATGAGCTGGAGGAGTTTAGAAATCAAGCATATGAGAATGCAAAAATCTGCAAAGAGAACACAAAAAGGTGGCATGACCAAAAGATAGCAAGAAGGGAGTTCACTGAAGGACAGAAGGTGTTACTCTACAACTCAAGACTCAAGTTCTTCCCTGGAAAACTTAAGTCTCGATGGTCAGGACCTTTCACCGTACTCAAAGTGTTTCCCTATGGTCAGGTGGAGCTCATGGAGGACAAGACTCTGAGAACTTTTTCTGTCAATGGCCATAGACTCAAACAATACTTGGGAGGCTCCTTAGAGGAGCAGAGAGTGAGCTATAAGCTCCGCTAAAGATGAAGGAATGCCAAGCTAATGACAATAAAGAAGCGCTAGTTGGGAGGGACCCCAACACTTTATCCTTTTTTATTTAATTGCTTTTCTTAGAAGTATTTTAAATTATGTTGCTTTAGATAGTTTAACTTTCAGTAATTAGGATTAGTTTACAATTGTAGATTAGAAAGTTTGATATTAGCTTTGGTAGCTAGATTTTCTTTACACTCTCTTATTTCTTTCTATTTGGGAATTACAACTTGATGAATGCATAACTAATGATGAGTGAATGGGCTGAGAACTAGCTAAATTGCTAAGTTTGGTGTGGCCTCTCACCCACTTAATCTAGGCTTACAAACAATTAACAATTTGATTTTGAAGAGTAAGCCCAGAGATTAAGTTTAGTGTGGTGACCACCAAAGATCACATACCAGCCCAAGTCACCCAATTTGAAAATACTTAATGCTTTGGATAAGAACATAAACGTGGTTTAATGAGTTTAGAGGAATTGGAATCAAAAGAAAATGAAAAGATTGATGTTATTCCACTCTTATGAACACATTAAATACACAATAATGAAACCAATTTATTAAGATGCCAAAGAATTAAGTTTGGTGTCCCAAGGGACACCCATCAGTTGCAATCCAATTCATTTTTGATAAGAAGGAATGTGAAGGGGTTCTTTTGTCATTACTAATGGGTTCAGTTTCACTTTTAGGAGAGAAGATGGGGCCCACATGGTAAACAACTCACAAAGCAAGGAAGTCAAAGTGTACTTGCACTTTGGAACTCGACACACGCAGAAGACACTGTGAGAAAAGAGTTGGCGCCTCTTCCCACGCTAGGCGCCACTCCCCAAAGTGGAAAAACATTTAACCCTTTTTATTTCCCACCATTCGAACCACACCATTCACCTATTATAAAAGCTTCACCCTCATCTCCTCTCCCACTTTAACAACCCCCACACCCCTCACCTTCGCTTCTCTTTGCATCTTCTACTATTTTTCATCCCCTACTTTCTTCTTCTTTTCTTTTTTTCTTGATTGGGACAATCAAGTCCTAAGTTTGGTGTTGGAATAAAACCTTGTTTTACCTTTTCTTTCCTTCAACCCCCATTTTTTTAACAACCTCAAGCACACTCTCTCAACCTAATGGCACCACCAAAAAGCTCAGCCTCAAAGAAAAGAAAAACCAAGGAACCAACCTCTGGATCCTCAAGCTCTTTTAATAACTTCAAGTTCCTCTCCGCATTCAACCAAAATCAATTTTATGGTTAGGTAAGTGAGAGGGAAATCATTCCAGAAGTTGGGTTTCAACTAGGGAGGAATGAGCATATTGAAATCAACATTGAGATCGACAATAGGGGTTGGTCACTTCTATGCAATCCACCAAGGAAAGTGGTAGAGAGCTTGGTGAGGGAATTCTATGCCAACGCAGTGCCTCAACCAGGACAACACTATGGCTACATTAGCTATGTAAGGGGGAAGTCCATTGACTACAGCCCATCTAGCATAGAAAGAATGCTAATGGTGAAGAGGACAAGCTCCACTTGGGGCTATGAAGAGAGAATGAAGCAGCAAGACCCTAGGTTTGAGGAGATCCTGAATGAAATTTATGTGATGAATGTGCGTTGGATAAATGACAAGGATGGGATACCTAAGCAATTGAGGAAAAGAGATTTGAGCCCCCAAGCTAGAGGGTGGCTAGAATTTGTGAGAAGGTCCCTAATCCCCACATCCAACACTTCAGAAGTGACCAAGGAGAGAGCGGTGCTCATATATAGCATCATGAGAGGAGAAAACATCAACGTGGGGGAGATGATTGCCAACAACATCAATAAAGTGCTGAAAAGCACCAGTGATAACACAAGGTTGGCATTCCCCAGCATTGTACAGAGGCTATGTGATGAGGCTGTAGTTGAAAAGATCATTGATGAAGTGCTTGTGAAGCAAGACAAGTTCATAACTGCCAAAAAGATGGCCAAAGTGGTGGCTATCCACCCACTCAACAGGGCTAGAGAACGAAGAGCTCATGCTCATGAACCACAACAACAACAAGAAGAGGGAAAGGCAGAAGAGCAACCTCACTTCCTGGCACTTCAACCACCACCACACTACCAATATCAACAATTTCCAGAGGGATTCAACTGGGAGCAATTGCAAGGAGATGTACACCAAATGAAGGGAGACCTACACCACTTGAGGGAAAATGTCAATCAACTCAAGGAGACTCAGCAACAACAATGGAGCCAAGTCAACCAGAATATTCAACAACTCTAAGAGGGATTTGAGAACCTCAAAGAGCAGCAAGATCAGATTAACTGGGGAGAGATGCAAGGCAGCCTAGGAATGATTCTGGAACGATAATTACAACAAATGGAGAGTCTTGCTGAATTAAGACACCTTTAAAAAGTAAGGACTGTAGTTAGAGGGGAATATGATTGCTATGCACAAACAAAGTTGAGCTACCTGTGCAATGTAGTGGCTAACATGAACCCCAATTACCCCACCTATATGCAGAAATTGGAAGAACTCAGCTCAAGGCAAGAAGAAATAGCATACCAACACAAGGAGAATGTAAAATCCTACATGAGGAGTGGTGGACGAAATTGTGATCATCAACAATGGCTCCAAAGACTTGGTGCTCTTAAACATGAATTATACTTTGTCACAACTCCTCACAACTAACCAGCAAGTGTACTGGTTCGTCCAAGTAATACCTTACGTGAGTAAGGGTCGATCCCACAGAGATTGTTGGTATGAAGCAAGCTATGGTCATCTTGTAAATCCCAGTCAGGCGAATTTAAATGGATTAAGAGATTATTGGTTTAAATAATGATAATAAAATAAATACAAAATAAAGATAAAGTTACTCATGTAATTCAATGGTGGGAATTTCGGATAGGTGTATGGAGGTGCTGTGTTCCTTCTGAATCTTTGCTTTTCTTCTTCTTCCTTCCAGTTTTTTATCACTCCTTTCTATGGCAAGCTGTATGTAGGGCATCACCATTGTCAATGGCTACATCCCATCCTCTCAGTGAAAATGGTCCAAATGCTCTGTCACAGCACGGCTAATCATCTGTCCGTTCTCAATCACGTTGGAATAGAATCCCGTGATTCTTTTGCGTCTGTCACTAACGCCCAGCCTTCAGGAGTTTGAAGCTCGTCACAGTCATTCAATCCCGGAATCCTACTCGGAATACCACAGACAAGGTTAGACTTTCCGGATTCTCATGTATGCCACCATCAATTCTAGCTTATACCACGAAGATTCTGATCAAGGAATCCATGAGATATGCGCCCGGTCTAAGGTAGAACGGAAGTGGTTGTCAGTCACGCGCGTTCATAGGTGAGAATGATGATGAGTGTCATAGATCATCAAATTCATCAAGTTGAAGTGCAACAAATATCTTAGAATAGGAATAAATCGAATTGGATAGAAAATAGTAGTAATTGCATTAAAACTTGAGGTACAGCAGAGCTCCACACCCTTAATCTATGGTGTGTAGAAACTCCACCGTTGAAAAATACATAAGTGAAAGGTCCAGGCATGGCCGAATGGCCAGCCCCCCAAAATATGATGTGAAATTCGAATAATAGGAAAGGACCAGAGATGTGGTCAAAATTTAACTAGTACAATAGTAAAATGTCTTATTTATACTAAACTAGCTACTAGGGTTTACAGAAATAAGTAATTGATGCATAAATCCACTTCTGGGGTCCACTTGGTGTGTGCTTGGACTGAGCTAGATCTATCCACGAGCTGAGGCTTCTCTTGGAGTTGAACGCCAAGTTGTAACGTGTTTTGGGTGTTCAACTCTGGTTCGTGACGTGTTTCTGGCGTTTGACTCCAGAATGCAGCATGGAACTGGTGTTAAGCGCCAGTTTACGTCGTCTAATCACGAATAAAGTATGGACTATTATATATGGCTGGAAAGATCTGGATGTCTACTTTCCAACGCTGTTGAGAGCGCGCCATTTGAAGTTCTATAGCTCCAGAAAATCCATTTCGAGTGCAGGGAGGTCAGAATCCAACAACATCAGCAGTCCTTTGTCAGCCTTTTATCAGAGTTTTGCTCATGTCCCTCAATTTCAGCCAGAAATTACCTAAAATCACAGAAAAACACACAAAGTCATAGTAAAGTCTAGAAATGTGAATTTAGCATAAAAACTAATGAAAACATCCCTAAAAGTAACTAGATCACACTAAAAACTACCTAAAAACAATGCCAAAAAGCGTATAAATTATCTGCTCATCACAACACCAAACTTAAATTGTTGCTTGTCCCCAAGCAACTAAAAATCAATTAGGATAAAAAGAATAGAATATACTATAAATCCCAAAATATCAATGAATATTAGTTCTAATTAGATGAGCGGGACTTGTAGCTTTTTGCTTCTGAACAGTTTTGGCGTCTCAGTTTCTCCTTTGAAGTTTAGAATGATTGGCATCTATAGGAACTTAGAATTTCAGATAGTGTTATTGATTCTCCTAGTTAAGTTTGTTGATTCTTGAACACAGCTACTTTTATGAGTATTGGCCGTGGCCCTAAGCATTTTGTTTTCCAGTATTACCACCGGATACATAAATGCCACAGACACATAACTGGGTGAACCTTTTCAGATTGTGACTCAGCTTTGCTAAAGTCCCCAGTTAGAGGTGTCCAGAACTCTTAAGCATACTTTTTTTGCTTTGGATCACGACTTTAACCACTCAGTCTCAAGCTTTTCACTTGGACCTGCATGCCACAAGCACATGGTTAGGGACAGCTTGATTTTGCCGCTTAGGCCTGGATTTTATTTCCTTGGGCCCTCCTATCCAATGATGCTCAAAGCCTTGGATCCTTTTTACCCTTGCCTTTTGGTTTTAAGGGCTATTGGCTTTTTCTGCTTGCTTTTTCTTTTTCTAAAAAATATTTTTTTTCACAAGCTTTTGCTTTTTCACTGCTTTTTCTTGCTTCATGAATCAATTTTATGATTTTTTAGATTATCAATTGCATTTCTCTTTGTTCATCATTCTTTCAAGAGCCAACAATTTTAACATTCATAAACAACAAGATCAAAATTATGCACTTTTCAAGCATTCATTCAGAAAACAAAAAGTATTGTCACCACATCAATATAATTAAACTAAATTCAAGGATAATTTCGAAATTCATGTACTTCTTGTTCTTTTGAATTAGACACATTTTTCATTTAAGAGAGGTGAAGAATTTATGGAATTATTCATAGCCTTAAGACATAGTTACTCAATACTAATGATCATGAGGTAGAGACACAAAATATACACACATATAGCATAAAAATCGAAAAACAGAGAGATAAGAACAAGGAAGTTAAGGAATGAGTCCACCTTAGTGAGGGTGGCGCCTTTTGAAGGACCAATGGTGCTTTTTG
Organism: Arachis stenosperma; assembly: GCF_014773155.1. NCBI lineage: Eukaryota > Viridiplantae > Streptophyta > Magnoliopsida > Fabales > Fabaceae > Arachis > Arachis stenosperma. Next base: position 72,171,829 of record NC_080381.1, on the reverse strand, counting down.
AGCTCCTTTATGTCTCTTCCTTGCTTCTGTTGCATGATCCCTAGTGATTTTGGTGCTTTTATCCTTAGTTGCTCCCAATAGTTGTGTGGAGGAAAATGTATCCCCTGAGGTATCTCAGGGATTTCTTGATGAGGGAATTCCTCATGCTCTCTTGATGTGCAGTCAAATGCTCTTCTAATGAGCTATGGACCCTTGAGATGGAAAAAAAATTTTTTGTCTTCCCTTTTCTATCTTTTCTCTTTTTTTTTGTTGAGGTTTCTCTGGCCTTGGGTGCCATCAATGGTTAAGGAAAAACAAAAAAAGCTATGCTTTTACCACACCAAACTTAGAATATTGCTCGCCCTCGAGCAAGAGAAGAAAGAAAAGAAGAAGAAGAAGAGAAAATATGGATGAGATGGAGAGATGTGTATGTTTCGGCCATATGAGTGGGATTGGGTGGGAAAGAGATGGATGGATGTGAGTGGTGAAGAGGTGATGGGGAAGAAGAGAGAAGGTGAGTTGAGGTAGGTGGGGATCCTGTGGGGTCCACAGATCCTGAGGTGTCAAGGATTTTCATCCCTGCACCAATGAGGCGTGTAAAATGCCCTCTGCATGCAATCCTGGTGTTTAACACCAGATTGGTGCTTGTTTCTGGCGTTAAAGGCCAACTCTAAGCTTGTTCTATGCATTCAACGCCCATCTGCAGCATGTTTCTGGCGTTGAACGCCAGCTTTCCTCAGCGTGCAATCTTAGCGTTTAAACGCCAGATTGCTGCATGTTTTTGGCATTCAGCGCCAGATCCATGCTCTGTTCTGACATTGAACGCCAGCCAGATGCTCCTTACTGGCGTTTAAACGCCAGTAAGTCCTTCCTCCAGGGTTTGATTTTTCTTCTACTGTTTTCGATTCTGTTTTTAATTTTATTATTTTTTTCGTGACTCCACATGATCATGAACCTAATAAAACATAAAAGAACAATAAAAATCAAAATAAAATTAGCTAAATAAAAATTGGGTTGCCTCCCATTAAGCGCTTCTTTAATGTCAATAGCTTGACAGTGGGCACTCTTGGAGCCTTACAGGTGATCAGGTCAATGTTGTAGACTCCCAACACCAAACTTAGAGTTTAGATGTGGGGATTCAACACCAAACTTAGAGTTTGGCTGTGGCCTCTCAACACCAAACTTAGAGTTTGATTGTGGGGGCTTTGTTTGACTCTGTACTGAGAGAAGCTTTTCATGCTTCCTCTCCATTGTAAAAGAAGAAGATCCTTGAGCCTTAAACACAAGGTAGTCCCCATTCAATTGAAAGACTAATTCTCTTCTATTAACATCTATCACAGCTCTTGCTGTGGCTAGGAAAGGTCTTCCAAGGATGATGCATTCATCCTCCTCCTTCCTAGTGTCTAAGATTATGAAATCAGCAAGAATGTAAAGGCCTTTAACCTTTACTAACACATTCTCTACTAATCCATAAGCTTGTCTTACTAACTTGTCTGCCAATTGTAATGAGAATAAGGTAGGTTGTACCTCAATGATCCCCAGTTTCTCCATTACAGAGAGTGGCATAAGATTTATGCCTGACCCTAGGTCACACAGAGCTTTCTCAAAGGTCATGGTGCCTATGGTATAGGGTATTACGAATTTGCCAGGATCTTGTCTCTTTTGAGGTAAAGTTTGCTGAACCCAGGTATCTAGTTCACTAATAAGCAAGGGAGGTTCACCTTCCCAAGTCTCATTACCAAATAACTTGGCATTCAGCTTCATGATAGCTCCTAGATATTGAGCAACTTGCTCTCCAGTTACATCTTCATCCTCTTCAGAGGAAGAATAGTCTTCAGAGCTCATGAATGGCAGAAGGAGGTTTAATGGAATCTCTATGGTCTCTATATGAGCCTAAGATTCCTTTGGGTCCTCAATAGGGAACTCCTTCTTGATTGGGAGACGTCCCATAAGGTCTTCCTCATTGGGACTCACGTCCTCCCCTTTCACCTTGCATACGTCCATATTGACTATATCAATGGCCTTGCACTCTCTCTTTGGATTCTCTTCTGTATTGCTTGGGAGAGTACTAAGAGGAGTTTCAGTGATTTTCTTACTCAGCTGGCCCACTTGTGCCTCCAAATTTCTAATGGAGGACCTTGTTTCACTCATGAAACTTAAAGTGGCCTTAGACAGATCAGAGACTAAGTTTGCTAAGTTAGAGGTGCTCTGTTCAGAATTCTCTGTCTGTTACTGAGAAGATGATGGATAAGGCTTGATATTGCTGAGCCTATTTCTTCCACCATTATTAAAGCCTTGTTGAGGCTTTTGTTGATCCTTCCATGAGAAATTTGGATGATTTCTCCATGATGAATTATAAGTGTTTCCATAAGGTTCACCCATATAATTTACCTCTGCTATTGCAGGGTTCTCAGGATCATAAGCTTCTTCTTCAGAAGATGCCTCTTTAGTACTGTTGGATGCATTTTGCCATCCATTCAGACTTTGAGAAAACATGTTGACTTGCTGAGTCAACATTTTATTCTAAGTCAAAATGGCATTCAGAGCATCAATTTCAAGAATTCCCTTCCTTTAAAGCGTCCCATTATTCATGGAATTCCTCTCAGAGGTGTACATGAACTGGTTATTTGCAACCATGTCAATAAGTTCTTGAGCTTCTGCAGGCATTTTCTTTAGGTGAATGGATCCACCTGCAGAATGGTCCAGTGACATCTTAGAGAACTCAGACAGACCATAATAGAATATATCCAGAATGGTCCATTCTGAAAGCATATCAGAAGGACACCTTTTGGTCATCTGCTTGTATCTTTTCCAAGCTTCATAGAGGGATTCACCATCTTTTTGTTTGAATGTCTGAACATCCACTCTAAGCTTGCTCAGCTTTTGAGAAGGAAAAAATTTAGTCAAGAAGGCCGTGACCAGCTTATCCCAGGAGTCTAGGCTATCTTTAGGTTGAGAGTCCAACCATGTTCTAGCTCTGTCTCTTACAGAAAAAGGGAAAAGCATGAGCCTGTAGACTTCAGGATCTACTCCATTCATCTTTACAGTCTCACAGATCTGCAAGAACTCAGTTAAAAATTGATAGGGATCTTCTGATGGAAGTCCTTGAAACTTGCAATTTTGTTGCATTAGAGTAACTAGTTGAGGTTTTAGCTCAAAATTGTTTGCCCCAATGGTAGGGATTGAGATGCTTCTTCCATCAAACTTGGAAGTAGGTGTAGTATAATCACCAAGCATCCTCCTTGCATTATTGTTGTTAGGTTCGGCTGCCATCTCCTTTTCTTGTTCGAAAATTTCAGCAAGGTTGTCTCTGGATTGTTGTAATTTAGCTTCTCTTAGTTTTCTCTTCAGAGTCCTTTCAGGTTCTGGATCAGCTTCAATAAAAATGTCTTTTTCCTTGTTCCTGCTCATACGAAAGAGAAGAGAACAAGAAAAGAAGAGAAGAGGAATCCTTTATGTCACAGTAAAGAGGTTCCTTATTGTTAGTAGAAGAAGAAAGGGAATAAAGAAAGGAGAATCCAAACAGAAGGGTGAGGATAGGGGTAGTGACTTGAGATGAAGAGAGGTGAAGAGAAGTGTTAGTAAATGAATAAATAAATAGGAAAAGATGAGAGAGGGAGAAATTTTCGAAATTAATTTTGAAAAGCAGTTAATGATTTTCGAAAATTAAAGGTGAGATAGAATTAAAATTAAAATTTAAAACAATTAATTAATTAAAAAAAAGAATTTTTGAAAAAGAGGGAGATATTTTCAAAAATTAGAGAGAGAAAAGTAGTTAGGTGGTTTTGAAAAAGATAAGAAACAAACAAAAAGTCAAATAGTTAGTTGAAAAAGATTTGAAAATCAAATTTGAAAAGATAAGAAGATAAGAAGTTTAGAAAAGATATTTTAAAATCAAATTTTTGAAAAAGATATGATAAAAAGATATGATTAAAAAGATATGGTTGGAAAAGATTTAATTTTTAAAATTAAAATTAATTACTAACTAAAAGATAAGATTCTAGAATTTAAAGATTGAACCTTTCTTAACAAGAAAGTAACGAACTTCAAATTTTTGAATCAATCATATTAATCGTTAGCATAATTTTTGAAAATAAAGATAAAATTAAGAAAAAGATTTTTGAAAAATATTTTAAAGAATTTTCGAAAATTAATAAGAAAAATGAAAAAGATTTAATTTATGAAAAGTTTTGAAAAGATAAGATTTTTAAAATTGAAATTTTGACTTGACTAACAAGAAAACAACTTATTTTAAAAAAATTTTGACCAAGTCAACCCAAAATTTTGAATTTTTTTGAGAGAAATAAGGAAAAGATATATTTTTTTTGAATGATGAGAGAGAAAAACATAAAAATGACCCAAAACATAAAAATTTTGGATCAAAACACAAGATGCATGCGAGAACACTATGAATTCAAGATGAACACCAAGAACACTTTGAAGATCATGATGAACATCAAGAACATATTTTTGAAAAATTTTTTGATGCAAAGAAAATATGCAAGACATGAAACTTAGAAATCTTTAATGCGTGGACACTATGAATGCAAAAATGCACATGAAAAATAATAAAAGACACAAAACAAGAAAACATCAAGATCAAACAAGAAGACTCACCAAGAACAACTTGAAGATCATGAAGAACACTATGAATGCATGAATTTTCAAAAAATGCAAGAAAATTTTTTTTTTAAAGCATGCAATTGACACCAAACTTAAAATTTGACTCAAGACTCAAACAAGAAGCACAAAATATTTTTGGTTTTAATGATTTTATGATTTTTTTTGGATTTTCTTTTAATTTTTTCGAAAAACATATAGAAAAAAAAAGAAAATAAGAAATCCAAAATTTTTAATAAGAATTCCAGGAATCTTTCAATATTAGCCTAAAGCTCTAATCCAAGGGTTGGGCATGGCTTAATAGCCAGCCAGCTTTAGAAGATATAAATCAGGTATGTAACAACTGATATTCCAATTAACTTGCCTTTATGATGATGGTTTTAAAGCCTCAATTCAATTGAGTTAGACATGGCTTTACAGCCAGCCAAGCTTCAACATACTTTATGAAACACTAGAATTCATTCTTAAAAATTTTGAATAATTTTTCGAAAACAAAGAAAAAAATTTTGAAAAAAAATTTTGAAAACTTTTTGAAAAGAAAAATAAAAAGAAAATTATCTAATCTGAGCAACAAGACGAACCGTCAGTTGTCCATACTCGAACAATCCCCGGCAACGGCGCCAAAAACTTGGTGGACGAAATTGTGATCATCAACAATGGCTCCAAAGACTTGGTGCTCTTAAACATGAATTATACTTTGTCACAACTCTGCACAACTAACCAGCAACTGTACTGGGTCGTCCAAGTAATACCTTACGTGAGTAAGGGTCGATCCCACAGAGATTGTTGGTATGAAGCAAGCTATGGTCATCTTATAAATCCCAGTCAGGCGAATTTAAATGGATTAAGAGATTATTGGTTTAAATAATGATAATAAAATAAATAGAAAATAAAGATAAAGTTACTCATGTAATTCAATGGTGGGAATTTCGGATAGGTGTATGGAGGTGCTGTGTTCCTTCTGAATCTTTGCTTTTCTACTTCTTCCTTCCAGTTTTTTATCACTCCTTTCTATGGCAAGCTGTATGTAGGGCATCACTGTTGTTAATGGCTACATCCCATCCTCTCAGTGAAAATGGTCCAAATGCTCCGTCATAGCACGACTAATCATCTGTCGATTCTCAATCAGGTTGGAATAGAATCCCGTGATTCTTTTGCATCTGTCACTAACGCCCAGCCCTTCAGGAGTTTGAAGCTCGTCAGAGTCATTCAATCCTGGAATCCTACTCGGAATACCACAGACAAGGTTAGACTTTCCGGATTCCCATGAATGCCACCATCAATTCTAGCTTATACCACGAAGATTCTAATCAAGGAATCCAAGAGATATGCGCCCGGTCTAAGGTAGAACGGAAGTGGTTGTCAGTCACGCGCGTTAATAGGTGAGAATGATGATGAGTGTCACAGATCATTAAATTCATCAAGTTGAAGTGCAACGAATATCTTAGAATAGGAATAAATCGAATTGGATAGAAAATAGTAGTAATTGCATTAAAACTTGAGGTACAGTAGAGCTCCACACCCTTAATCTATGGTGTGTAGAAACTCCACCGTTGAAAAATACATAAGTGAAAGGTCCAGGCATGGCCGAATGGCCAGCTCCCCAAAATATGATGTGAAATTTGAATAATAGGAAAGGGACCAGAGATGTGGTCAAAAGACAACTAGTACAATAGTAAAATGTCTTATTTATACTAAACTAGCTACTAGGGTTTACAAAAGTAAGTAATTGATGCATAAATCCACTTCCAGGGCCCACTTGGTGTGTGCTTGGGCTGAGCTTGATCTATCCATGAGCTGAGGCTTCTCTTAGAGTTGAACGCCAAGTTGTAACGTGTTTTGGGCGTTCAACTCTGGTTTGTGACGTGTTTCTGAAGTTTGACTCCAGAATGCAGCATGGAACTGGCATTGAGTGCCAGTTTACGTCATTTAATTACGAATAAAGTATAGACTATTATATATTGCTAGAAAGCTCTGGATATCTACTTTCCAACGCCGTTGAGAGCGCGCCATTTGGAGTTCTGTAGCTCCAGAAAATTCATTTCGAGTGCAGGGAGGTTAGAATCCAACAGCATCAGCAGTCCTTTGTCAGCCTTATATCAGAGTTTTGCTCAGGTCCCTCAATTTCAGCCAAAAATTACCTAAAATCACAGAAAAATACACAAACTCATAGTAAAGTCCAGAAATGTGAATTTAGCATAAAAACTAATGAAAACATCACTAAATGTAACTAGATCACACTAAAAACTATCTAAAAACAATGCCAAAAAGCGTATAAATTATCCGCTCATCAAGGAGGCTAGGATTTTGGAAGCCTAAGCCCAAGGACACCAAAGCTCAAGAAGGTTCCTCTAAGCCAGGTGAAGGTGGCTCATCTCCTTCCAAGAAGAAGGACAAAGGGAAGGGGCCAATGAACTAAAAATGAAGCTGCTCAAGGTTGTTAAGTCCCATGGTTGACACTTTCCAATTTCTAAATTCTATTTAAGCCTTTGCTTTATTTACTTCTTAAATAATCATGCTAGGATAGTTTATGTTTTATGCTTAGTTTTAAATTCCTGTTTGAAGTCTTTATGAGTTTTTTTTACAAGAAAAAAATGTCATGTATTTCAAGTCTTCATTTCAACTTAAATAAAAGTAGAGCTTGTCTCCATAAGAGTTACTGTGAGTTGTGCAAAAAGAATAAGAGAGACCAAGGCCAAAAGGGATCATCAAACAAACTAAGAAACAAGAAACTAGGTGTAGGACCTTGGATGAACTAAAAAGAAAATGAGTCATGGAGAGCAACTAGTCCTAGAAGGTATAACAAGGGAAGACTAAGGGGTGTTCCTTGAATATCCATAGAACCAAGAGGTAGTAAGCAATAAAGGCCCAAGGCTCTGAGCATCAACTATTGGGATAGAAAAAGAAACATTAAAAAGCTCAAAAAGAATTAAAGATCTTAGTAGATGCTTGTGGCGAAGATGTGTCAAGAAGAGACCTAGGCAAGTAAATTCTTAGGGGTATCTCAACACCCAGTACCTTAAAACCAACTGGTTTGGGAGTGCTAATTGAAAACCTAATTAAAGGGTTGTCTTGAGACAAAACACTTAGAGTCGTGGTCAAGAAAGCAAAACAACCCTTACTACTTCAAGGTGACAATCAATAGAAAGGACCCCTGAAGCCTATACCTGAAGGAATCCTCAAGGATCCAAGAGCTTTCCATGACAATTAAAACATTCATACATGTGTTGGACACTTAGTTTTACTCTTAGTTGTATTGCAATCATTTGAAGCCAAGGCCTCAAGATATAAAGGTTTACTCACATTAATTTGCTTGGGACAAGCAAAGCTTAAGTTTGGTGTTGTGATGACTTGCATCATCTACCCTTCTTTCTTGCATAAAGAAGACAATAAAGGAGCATAAATCTCATTTGATCAGTACAATTCATGCATTATATGATGAATATTATGGTATACTACTTTGAGATGAGTTGTGTTGAATTTCAGGTGAAAAAGGCATCAAAAATGGGTAGAAGACAAACAAGAAGCTGGGCGTGTGAAACTAGCGTGCCACTTGGAGCAAACGCCACAAAAATGCACTGGCGTGGCACGCCAGGAGCTAGGCGTGGCACGCCAGTACTAAAGTCCAGAGAAGAAGCTGATAAACCCCGATTTTGTGGTTTATTTTGTGCTTATTTTGGGAGATTTATTCAGCTTTTCCCACATTTATTCAATGAAATAGCATGGTTTAGTAATTCTCCCTTGAATTGTGCTTAAATGTAAAAACATGCTTTTTAGGCCATAAATCAGTGATTTTAATTCACTTTAATCCCATTCGATGCCTTGATGTGTTTGTTAAGTGATTTCAGGTCCATAAGGCAAGTATTGGATGGAAGAAATGAGGAGAAAAGCATGCAAATAGGAGAGTGCATGAAGAAACAAGAATTGGAAATGCACCATGGGACGCGCACGCGTACAAGGCGCGCACGCACAAAAGTGGTTTTCCACAAGGACGCGCACGCATACATACTGCTTCCGCGCAGATGAGGATTTGCCAATCGACGCGCACGCGCACATGGCGCGCGCGCGCTAATACTCTTACTTGGCCCACTTAAAGGCAAAACGCTGGGGGCAAATTTTGAGCAGCCCAGGCCCAATTCCAACTTGTTTCTGAGTGTATTTCATGCAGAATTAAAGTCCAAGCAGGGGGGAGCAATTAGTTTTAGCCAACATGAGCCTTTAGTTAGTTTTCGAGAGAGAGAAGCTCCCTCTTCTCTCTAGAATTAGGTTAGGTTAATTTCCATCTTAGATCTAGGTTTAATTCATGCTTTGATTTACTTTTCTTTTATAATTCCTTGTTCCTCTACTCTTTCTCTCTTTAATTTTGTATCTCATTCATGTAATTCTCTACTTTTATGTTGATGCATTTTTGTTCTTCTATTTTCAATTCAATGCAATTTATGATTCATGTTCCTTTATTGTTGATTTGGATTTATTGTTGTTTAATTCCTTGCAATTGAGTAGTGCAGATTTATATTTCTTGCAATTTTACTATGCTTTCCTTTTATGCCTTCCAAGTGTTTGATAAAATGCTTGAAAGGATGTTAGAGTAGATTTTGAGCATTCTTGGCTTGGAAAGAGTAATTGGGCAATCTTGAGTCATGAATGTTGGTGATCTAGAGTTGTTAGCTAATATTGTTTCCATTGACGCTAATCTTTTTCTAATTTAATAGTGAGTTGATTAGGACTTTTGGAATATTGTTTCTATTGACACTAATCTTTTGCTAGTTTAATTAGTAAGTCGATTAGGACTTTTGGATTGAGATTAGCTAGTCTCATTAGACCTTCTTCCAATGTTGGAGATGACGTAATGAGGTAAATTCTTGTTTATATTTGTGACATGATTAATTAGTCTTGTTTGACTTTCTCCCTATTCGTTGGAGTTGACTAAATAAGATGAATTAATCATGCATGACTAGGATAGAAAGCCTATGACCTCAATTCATTGCCATGAATGTCTCTCTTTATTAATTGCTTTCTTTAATTACTTGCTCAATTTACTTTTCTTGTCATTTACTTTTCTTGCCAATATAAATCAAAAACCCCCTTACATACTTCATAGCCAATAATTGACCACATCATTGCAACTCTTCGTGAGACGACCCGGAGTCCAAATACTTCGGTTAATTTTCATTGGGGTTTGTACATGTGACAACCAATATTTTTGTATGAAAGGATTCTTGGTTGGTCTGGAAACTATACTTGCAACGAGAATTCATCCATTTGAGGAAAATTCTAAACCACACAAGAGTCCGATCATCAGAAGCCAAGCATGCATATGGGCGTGGTACGTCAGGGACTGGGCGTGGCACGCTAGTACAAAATTTCAGAGAGCAAAATGGAAGACATAAAAGGGGCGTGGCACGCCAGGTTGGACGTGGCACGCCTAACCCATTAACTATTGTGGGCGTGCCACTTGAGCAAAGGGGGGCGTGGCACGCCAACTCATCATCTCAAGAAGAACCTCCACTATGGCGTGCCACTTAGTGTCGAAGGCATGGCACGCCAGCTCCAAGAAGTCACTTGGGCGTGCCACTTGAGAACCCAGGCATGGCACACCAAGCTAGAAGAGTGCACAAATGCATGGGTGTGCCACTTGAGCAGCATGGCGTGGCACGCTGGTACAATAATCCAGAGAAGGAGTTGAAGGCAACTAAAGACTGGGCGTGCCACTTGAAGCTGAGGCATGGCACGCCAACCATTGGAATCAAGGCAAGATTATGGACGTGGCACGCCAGCCTTCAGGCGTGGCATGCTGGTACAAGTTTTCAGAGAGGATGAAGAAGGCCAATTACATGGGGCGTGCCACTTGGTATCGAAGGCGTGGCATGCCATTCACCATTCTTCACTTAGGCGTGCCACTTGAGCAACCAGGTGTGGCACGCCAGTGTTATTCAGAGGGCAAAGAAGCATTGGGTTGTGCCACTTAAGTCCGTGGCGTGGCACGCCAAACAGAAGAACCACTCACTCACAAAGGGGCGTGGCACGCCAGAGCCTGGGCATGCCACGCTAGTGCAACTTTCCAGAGGAGCTTAGCCAAGCACACAGCAAGGGCGTGGCACGCTAGACCCTGGGCGTGCCACGCTAGTTCAAGTTTCCAGAGGCAAAGAAAAGTGGAAAAAGGCAAAGGGCGTGCCACTTGAGTTTGAAGGCGTGGCACGCCAACACAAGAATTCCACTATGGCGTGCCACTTGAGTTCGAAGGCGTGGCACGCCAAGGTTGACAAAGGGACGAGCGTGCCACTTGAAGGATTAGACGTGGCACGCCAAGCTAGAAATGAAGGGCACGTGACACGCCAGCTGAGAAGTCACGCTTATTTAGTGTTTTCTTTTCCCTCCAAAATGTAATTTTTCCTTTTCACTTTTGTAATTCTTTTATTTTACTAGGAGTAGTATAAATACCCCCAAGGAGTACTGAAGATGGGTTAAGCAGTTAGTTTTAGATCCATTTTTACACTTCACTTTTGAGTACTTTTCAAGCTATGAGTAGCTAACTTCCCTCTCATTGAGAGAGGGAGCTCTGTTGTACTTGATGGATTGATAATAGTGAAATTCTTCTTCTCTTCATCTTCTCTTTGATTTGCTAGAAGGAATTTCGTTCTTAACGTTTAGTGTTCAATTATCTTGGGAAAGAGATTGAATGCAATTGGGTTTCATGGGAACCTTGGGAAAGGAAACATGAAACCATGCTTGAAATCCCTTCTCACACTTGAGTAGAATATGGGTTTTAGTGTTTGGATACGTGACATATAATCCTCCCTCTACCTAGACCTATAAGGGTGTGTGGTATAATCAGGGACCAAGCATATCTCTCTTCATGAGCAATTAGACCAAGAAATTGGCTATTGATCAAGATCTGAGAGATTGAGTCACCAAGGGATTGGGGCTCAATCAATCATGATTGCTAAGAGGTCAATGAGTTGCATGATTGAAGATGATATAAGCTAGATTTGATCCAAAGAGACAACATCTCCCAATCTCAATGAATTTTCCCATTCTTATCTATCCATTTCTTTACAGCTTAATTTTTACATTCAGCAATTCCCCACTCCTATTTATATTCAAGTCATTTATGATTCAGCACTTTACATTCTGCAATTTCTGTTTCTGCACTTTATTACTTTTCTTTATATTTTAGTCATTTACATTTATGTCATTTACAATTCTGCACTTCACAATCTTATTGATCTGCTTGACTAATTCATCAACCAATTAAAACTGCTTGAATTTGCCAATCTCTGTGGATACGATCCCACTCCACTGTGGGTTATTACTTGGTGATAATTTTGGTGTGCTTGCTAAAAGAACTAATTCACTAATTTTTGAATGGGGGTGTGAATTAGAACTCATCAATCCACCTCTATTCCTTTGTTCAAAATTTTATGCCCAAGGACATTTCCTTCAGTCACCATAAAGTGACATTTTTCCCATTTTAAAACCAGGTTAGTCTCTTTGCACCTTTTTAGAACAAGTGCTAGATGATCAAGACAGGAGCTGAATGAGTCTCCAAATACTGTGAAGTCATCCATAAAGACTTCCAAAAATTTTTCCACCATATCAGAAAAGATAGAGAGCATGCATCTCTGAAAGGTTGCTGGTGCATTGCACAGACAAAAGGCATCCTTCTGTAGGCAAATACTCCAGATGGACATGTGAATGCTGTTTTCTCTTGATCCTGAGGATCTACTGCAATTTGGTTATAACCTGAATAGCCGTCCAAAAATTAGTAATAGTCATGACCTGCTAGTCTTTCTAGCATCTGGTCTATGAATGGTAAAGGAAAATGATCCTTTCTGGTGGCTATATTGAGCCTTCTATAGTCAATACACATACACTACCCTGTAACTGTTCTCGTAGGAACCAGTTCATTCTTTTCATTATGAACTACTGTCATACCCCCCTTTTTGGGTATAACTTGGAAAGGGCTCACCCAGGGGCTATCAGAAATAGGATAAATAATCCCAGCCTCTAGTAATTTAGTGACCTCTTTCTGCACCACCTCCTTCATGGCTGGATTCAGCCACCTTTGTGGTTGAACCACTGGCTTGGCATTATCCTCTAGTAGGATCTTGTGCATGTATCTGGCTGGGCTAATGCCCTTAAGATCACTAATGGACCACCCAAGAGCTGTCTTGTGTGTCCTTAGCACCTGAATTAGTGTTTTCTCTTCCTGTGGCTCTAAAGTAGAGCTTATGATTATAGAAAAAGTGTTACCTTCTCCCAGAAACGCATATTTCAGGGATGGTGGTAATGGTTTGAGCTCGGGTTTAGGAGGTTTCTCCTCTTCCTGAGGAGTTTTTAGAGGTTCTTTTATTTCCTCTGGTACCTCTAGATCAGGCTGAACATCTTTAAAGATGTCCTCTAGCTCTGATTTAAAACTTTTAGCCATACTAATCTCCTTTACCAGGGAGTCAATAATATCAACTCTCATGCAGTCCTTTGATGTGTCTGGATGCTTCATTGCTTCAACAACATTCAACCTAAACTCATCCTCATTGACTCTCAGGGTCACTTCCCCTTTTTGGACGTCAATGAGGGTTTATCCAGTTGCTAAGAAAGGTCTTCCTAGAATGAGGGTTGCACTCTTGTGCTCCTCCATTTCCAGCACTACAAAGTCAGTGGGAAAGGCAAATGGCCCAACTGTGACAATCATATTCTCAATCACGCCTGATGGGTATTTAATGGAGCCATCAGCAAGTTGAAGACAAATCCGGGTTGGTTTGACCTCTTTAGTCAACCCAAGCTTTCTGATAGTGGATGCAAGGATTAGGTTGATACTTGCCCCAAGATCACATAAAGCTGTCTTGGTACAAGTACCCTCCAATGTGCATGGTATCATAAAGCTCCCAAGATCCTTAAGCTTCTCTGGTAAGCTCTTTAAGATGACTGCACTGCATTCTTCAGTGAGAAAGACTTTTTCAGTTTCTCTCCATTCCTTCTTATGACTTAAGATTTTTTTTATGAACTTAGCATAAGAGGGTATTTGCTCAAGTGCCTCTGCAAACGGAATCTTGATTTCAAGAGTCCTGAGATAGTCTGCAAAGTGGGCAAATTGTTTATCCTGTTCCTCTTGGCGGAGTTTATGAGGATAAGGCATTTTAGCTTTGTATTCTTCATCCTTAGTTGCTGCAGGTTTATTTCCTACAGAGGCAGGTTGAGAAGCCTTCTTGAGGGAGTTATTATCAGCACTTGTAGGTGTCTGATGCCTCATTGGCGTTTGAACGCCAAGATGGTGATAAACCCCATTTTTAGGGTTTATCTTGCGTTGCATTTAGAGCATTTTGTTAACCTTTTCTCACATTTATTTAATGTAATAGCATGGTTTTAGTTATTCTCCTTTAATTAGGCTTAAGAGTGAAAACATGCTTTTTAGATCTTAAAATAGCTAAATTTAATTCACTTTGATTCCATTAGATGCCTTGATATGTTTGCTAAGTGATTTCAGATTTAGGAGGCAAGGATTGGATCAAGGGAATGAAGAAAAAGCATGTAGAAATGGAGAACTCATGAAGAAATGATGGAATTGCAAAAGCTGTCAAGCCGACCTCTTCGCACTTAATCGGCCATAACATGAGCTACAAAGATCCAAATGAAGCAGTTTTAGTTGCGTTGGAAAGCTAACATCCGGGGCTTCAAAACGAAATAAGATGTGCCATAGTTGCATCATGTATATGGGCACGTACGTGCACAGTACACGTACACGCCGATGGGTGCACATGATTCACTTAATGCAACTCGTGGCCAGCGATTTTAGAAGCCTTGTGGGCCCAATCCAACTCATTTCTGATGCTATTTAAGCCAAGGATTGAACGGGAATCAAAATAATTTTGATCATTAGTTTTAGTTTAGTTTTAGAAGTAGTTAGAGTTAGTTTCTAGAGAGAAAAGCTCTCACTTCTCTCTAGAATTAGGATTAGGTTTTAGATCTAGATCTTCTTCTTCTTCTTCTCTCTTAAGTTTCCTCTTCCATCTTTAATTGTTCTCTTGTAATTGTAGAATTCTTCTTCTCTTGTAATTCCCTTGTATTGTTAGTTGTAGTTTATGAACTTTCTTTTGTAGATCTACATTTCCTCTTCAATTCAATTGGTAAGTTCTTTGTTGTTTCATAATTGTTTTGATTTCCTAATATTGATCCCTTGCCATTGTAGTTAGATCTCTCTCTAATTCTTGCAATTCATGTTGTTTACTTTTATTTCCTTTTATGTGTTTGATGAAATGTCTCTTCTAGTTATTAGTTAGATTTTGTTCCTCTTAGCTTTGGTTGAGTAATTAGTGACTCTTGAGTTATTTAATTCCTTTGTTGATTGATAATTAGAAGTTGCTAATTGATTTGGATGCCACTAAAGCTAGTCTTTCCTTAGGAGTTGGCTAGGACTTGTGGAACCAAGTTAATTCATCCACTTGACTTTCCTCCATGGTTAGAGGTTAACTAGGTGGGAGCAATACACAATTTTCATCACAATTGATAAGGATAACTAGGATAGGATTTCTAGTTCTCATACCTTGCCAAGAGCTTTATTAGTTGTTAGTTTATTTCTTTTGCAATTTACATTTCTTGTCTATTATCTCAAAAACCCCAAAATACATCTCATAACCAATAACAAGAACACTTTATTGTAATTCCTAGGGAGAACGACCCGAGGTTCAATACTTTGGTTTATAAATTTAGGGGTTTGTACTAGTGACAAACAAATTTTTGCATGAAAGGATTATTATTCGTTTAGAAACTATACTTTACAACGAGACTTCATTTGTGAAATTCTAAACCGTCAGAAATCCACTCATCAAAATGGCGCCATTGCCGGGGAGTTACAATGGTGTTATGTTATTGGTTATTGTACATATGTGAATAGTGTGAATATCTTGCTTTTTGCTTTATTTGCTAGTTGTAGAATTTTATTTCTCTTGTTTTCTATTATCTTTTGATTTTTTTATTATTCCATTATGAATTCTCATTTTGGCTATGAGTGTGATTATAACTATGTTGTAGGTGATGAGAACTTCAATGAGAATGTGTATCAAGGATGGGATACTCAAAGGTGGGAAGAGCCATATGCATGTGATCAATCTTCTTGGCAACAACCCCCACCAATGCACTATGACGAAGAACCATTCTATAATGCCTACCAATCAAATGGCTATGATGAATCTCCTTATGACTTCCAAGAACAACCACCATATGCCTATGAGCCATATCCTCAACATAGCTTTGAACCACCATGCTCACATGCCCCCTACCACCAAACACCTGCACATGACATTGACCCATATTCATCATACCAACCACATTTTGAACCATATGAGCCACACATGGAACCACCACCATTCCAATATCAATACTCCCAAGAACCACCTCAATATACACCACCACCTTACCAAGAAGAACCACCTTCCTATAATGAACCCTTTATCCAAGACAATGAACCCTCCTATCCACCCCAATCTCTAATGGATGAAACCCTTGGTGTTTTTCTTCAAGGGAAAGATGAAATAAAAAGGGATGTGCAACAGTTTGTGGCTACCTTGACCGAGGTAGTAAATCAATTAACCCCCCAATACTTGAATATTCAAGGAACTCCCATAGCTACATGTGAAGAACCCATGGAAGAGCATAGCATGAAGGAGAGATTGGAAACTCCGGTGGAGAAGGAGGAATGCTACGTAGTGTTGAAACAATTGGAGAAGCCTATGCTTGTTGAAGAAAAGGAAGAAGTGGTTGAAGACTTAGGAGATACGGAACCCCATGGGAGCCTAGAGTTGAAGAAAATCCCTCCAAGAGGATTGAATTTGATGTTGAGGAGGAGAGTGCACAACCTCCAAAACAATTTTTGAATGAATACTTAGAAGGGATGAAGCAAGAATTGAGTTTCCTTGGTGGTGAAGATCTTGCATCCAACCTTCTTGGTGGTGAATCCTTTGAACTTGAAGATCCTTCTCCCAATGAGATAGAGAGCAATGTGGAGGTAGATTTTTCTCACCCTCCCATTTATGATTTAAGTGATGGAGAAGAGGTAAATGAAATTGTTGAACAAAGGATTGAAATTAAAGAAAGTTGTCAAGAGGTAGAGGTAGTCAAAGAAGAACACAAGGGAGTAGAGCTTGCAAACACATTGGAGATACCTCTCCCCAAGCCACCACCATACATTCTTTCATTCAATTGGGTAGATTCCTTATACTTAAGCTTTATTATTCCCCTTGAATATGGTTTTCTTGAGACGAATGGTCAACTTAGACATATTTGTGGCTTTAAGAACAAAAAGGAGATGGTTAGTGGTTGGAAAAATCATTCTAGGTTCACTATGGTTACACGTTCAAAGTTTGATTGCAATAGTTGGTGTAGAATTAGATTGCTTGGGTCTAGGATGTTGTTTGGTTGCTTAAATGAGAATTCCAAGATTATGCCACCCGAATGGATTAATGATGATCAACTTAAAGATGGGTGTAGAAACAAGATATGGGATCTAGGGATAGATGTGGATCAATTTTGGGAACCCATGGTTTGTGAAGAACTCCATCAAAGTTTGGAGATAATGATTTTGAAGAATGGAGCTTATTGGAGATTCAAGAATTGGTGGATGTTCAAGGATAACTTCAAGCACAAGCCACCTTGATGAGGAGCCTCCCATAAGTCCAACTTAAGGACAATAAATAAAAGTGCTAGGTGGGAGACACCCCACCATGGTAAACTCTTTCCATTCTCTTGTATATATACTTAATAAGTGATTTGATTTGCCATTATAGGTAGTTTTCTTCTTTTCTATACTCTTATACATTTTATTGTGATTGATAGGTTGTTGTAGTGTATTTTGATTAGTCTAGATTGTTGTTAAAGTAGGTTACTTGAAGTACAAGTTTTGTTTTTGAAAATTTTTCGAAAACTTGAAGATTTTTTTTAAAATTGAATTTTAGTTGCTTTAGAATGTTTATAGGTTAGGAGAGTGTTAAATTGTGTTGTTATGCTTCTAAGAAAAAAGCGAGCATCGGCGCACACGCACGCTGTGCGTGCCTGCACGGATTGCACTTCCGCAACTCCTGGCACAAAAATCCGAGAGTTGTGCGAGCTTTGTGCTGGCATTGCGCTGGGAGCACAATCTCATCCGCGCGTAAGCGCGCTGTGCACGTGCACGTGGATTATCCCTGCTACATCCGCGCGTAAGCGCGCTGTGCGCTCGCGCGCGGATTTGCACCTTGTTTTCCTCCTTTCTCCTTTCTCCTTCTTTTTTTTCTTCTTCTTTCTTTCTACTTTTTTTTCTTCTTCCTCTCTTGAAAAAAAAAATTTAAATAAAATAAATAAATAAATATAAAAATAAATAAATAAATAAATAAAATACTAAAAAATAAAAAATAAAAAAATGTCTTTTCTTCCATTTTCTTTTGTCTATTGCATTTGTATACTTTTATTCTTTGCATTTTGGCGTTAGGATTTTTGCTAGTAAAGAATTATTAAAAATATTCGCGTTGTAGATACAGCTTCTAAACTAACAGAAATCCCTTCGTGCAAACGTTTTGGTTGTCACAAGTAACAAACCCCTTTAAAAATTGCTAACCGAGTATTTAAACCTCGGGTCGTCTTCTCAAGGAATTGCAGGGAGGTATGTTCTTATTATTGGCTATGAAAAAGGTAAAATTGGGGTTTTGGAAGTAAGGTGGGAATATGTTATATGACAAGTAAAATAAAATAAAATAATACTAATAAAATCTCTTGGCAAGGTATGAAGAACTGGAAGTCCTATCCTTATCAATTGTGATGAAAATTAGATTTTAATCCCACTTTGTTAACCTCTAACTATGAAGGTAAGTTAAGTGGATGAATTAATTCTGATTCCTCAAGTCCTAGTCCTTCCTTGGGAAAAGCTAGAGTTATTGGAATATGAATTAATGAAATGAAGAAATCCAATTTTCAAACAACAATGAGTTTGATAACTCTAGAGTCACCGATTATTCAACCAAAGCCAAAAGGGAAACAGGAAAATCCAAATTATTTATATAAATAAAAGATAGCAATCATCAATCTGAAATATCTCAAATAACATTAATTAAAAAAATCAATCTAAACATGGAACATTGAAAATAAATAAATACAAAGAACCTGGGATTGAGAGTCACTCCTAAAACTAAGAGAAGTCCTAAATCCTAATCCTAAGAGAGAGAGGAGAGAACCTCTCTCACTAAAAACTACATCTAAAAATATGAAAAGTGAATTATGAGAGTCTGAAGTCTCCCATCATTCCTCCACTTTGCAGCTTTTAATCTGTGCTTTCTGGGCTTGAAACTGGGCCGGAAATAGCCCAAGATTCGCTGTTTGCAAAATCTGCCACGCTGATTTTCGCAGATGCGACGCGTCCGCGTGGATGACGCGTTCGCGTCGCCTATCTGTACGGTCACTAAGGCAAATTATATATCAAATCAAAGCCCCTGATGTTAGCTTTCCAACACAAGTAGAACCGCATCATTTGGACCTCTGTAGCTAAAGTTATAGCCGTTTGAGTGCGAAGAGGTCAGGCTAGACAGCTTAGCAGTTTCTCCAACTTCTTGTACTCCTTTCACTTTTGCATGCTTCCTTTCCATCCTCTGAGTCATTCCTGCCTTGTAATCTCTGAAATCACTTAACACACATATCAAGGCATCTAATGGTAATAAGAGAGGATTAAACATAGGGAACTTAAAGCCAAAGAAGCATGTTTTCAATCAAAGCACATAATTAGGAAGGCAAACGTAAAACCATGCAAATAGTATGAATAAGTAGGTAAAGAGTTGATAAAAACCACTCAATTGAGCACAAGATAAACCATGAAATATGGGTTTATCACATTTTAATTTTGTTTCTATAATTTGTTCTCATTTTATTTTCTATGCTTCTCATTTTAATAATGGTGTTGAACTCTTTTATTCAATTGTTTAGAATTTCTTGCATTGTTTTTGTGCTTCGAGACTTGTGTAACATTAATTGTAATATTTGTTCCACACACAAAATTGGTGCTTTAGTCCTTCCTAACTCATCATTCTTTGTCTTTGTGCTTCTTCATCAATGTGTTAGGATGGGACCCAATGCTCTAATGCTTATCACTAATCTTGTTTGTGTCAATTCTTGTTTGAACTTGATGCTCAATATGCTCTTCATGCTTTGATTTTACTCTTGCACCAAGTATTAGTTGATATGTCTTGGCTTATTTTGCTTTCTCATATACATGTTGTAGCTACCATGTAGTAGAAAACCATACTCTTACTTGACATTAGCCCCCGCCTATGCTCTAATTACTTTGATATCTTTGTTATAGGCTTAATTGTCTTTCTTTTTCTCTCCTTTTAGGTTGGCCACCAAGAAGGGAAAAAGAAAAAGTTTCTAAATAGGGCAACAAACAAGTCATCCGCACAATCTTTTGAGGAAGCTTATCAGTTGTAGCAACCCGTCCACCTTGCTCTTCTATGCATGCACCGAGGACAGTGCAATCTTCAAGTGTGGGAAGGTCGTCTGATAGGTTACATGTTAGTCAGAATTTGTATATATTTTTACCACTTCTTTCTTATTAGGACTACTTGGTTAGGGTGATGATTTCTTTTCCAAGAAACTATTTTAGGGCACCCTACCAATTTGAAGAAAAAATTTTGTTGAACTTGCTTGAAAGAATTTATTTTGGAACATGATTTTTGAGCTAAGAACACAAGCTTGTGAGTTTTGAGCCTAATTGCGTGGTTACATCTTATAACCACTTATCTTCCTTCTTGTGTTCAATTATTCTTTCTCTATGATTGTAATCTTTGCTTTATTTGAGTCTATATGTCCATTATTCCTTGTATTCATGCATTTATATGATTAAGGCCATCATTTCATTAGCTCACTTACCCAAATAGCCTACCTTTTATCAACCTTTGTTAGCCAACTTTGAGCCTACGCTTAACCCAATTGTTCTTAATTTTAGCACATTACAAGCCTTAAAGCGAAAAATAAATAAATGTCCTTAATTTGGAGCTTTGATTAGCTTAGGCTAGTGTGTGTGAGTATCATTCAAGAGTGGGGAAACTTAGGACATTGGTTGGGAAAAGGGTGTGTTTTTGTTTTGTATTTTTATATTTGGGAATTGGGTACATACTCAGGTATTAATCAAATGTTAGACCTTATGCATTGATGTTCTTGTATATAGTTGGAAAAAAAAGGAAAAAAAAGAGAAAAACAAAAGAAAGAAAAGAAAAAAATATATGGAAAAGAAAACAAAAAAATATAGAAAGAAAAGAAATAGAAAAAGAAAGAAAAAAGAAAAGCAATAAAAGGGAACAAAAATGCCCCAAAGTGAAGCTCAATAAGAATCAATGCATATGTGTTGTGAAATGAAAAAAAAATACATGAGTATGTGAAAAAGTGAGGAATGGGTAGTTAGATTATTACTTAATTGTATAGGTAATTATATAGGTTAGGTGGGTTTAAGCTAATTGGTGCACGAAATTGCAATCACACTTTTGCAACCCCGCACAACTAACCAGCAAGTGCACTGGGTCGTCCAAGTAATACCTTACGTGAGTAAGGGTCGATCCCACGGAGATTGTCGGCTTGAAGCAAGCTATGGTTATCTTGTAAATCTTAGTCAGGATATCAGAAATTATCAGGATTGATTGTGAAAAGCAAAAGAACATGAAATAAGTACTTTTTATGCAGTAATGGAGAATAGGTTGAGGTTTTGGAGATGCTCCATCTTCTGAATCTCTGCTTTCCTACTGTCCTCTTCATCAAACACGCAAGGCTCCTTCCATGGCAAGCTGTATGTAGGGTTTCACCGTTGTCAATGGCTACCTCCCATCCTCTCAGTGGAAATGTTCAACGCACCCTGTCACGGCACGGCTATCCATCTGTCAGTTCTCAATCAGGCCGGAATAGAATTCATTGATTCTTTTGCGTCTGTCACTAACGCCCCGCCTTCAGGAGTTTGAAGCTCGTCACAGTCATTCAATCATTGAATCCTACTCAGAATACCACAGACAAGGTTTAGACTTTCCGGATTCTCTTGAATGCCGCCATCAGTTCTAGCTTATACCACGAAGATTCTGATTAAGGAATCCAAGAGATATCTACTCAATCTAAGGTAGAACGGAGGTGGTTGTCAGTCACATGTTCATAGTTGAGAATATGATGAGTGTCACGGATCATCACATTCATCCGAGTTAAGAACAAGTGATATCTTAGAATGGAAGCAAGCATGATTGAATAAGAAACAGTAGTAATTGCATTAATCCATCAAGACACAGCAGAGCTCCTCACCCCCAACCATGGGGTTTAGAGACTCATGCCGTGGAAGGTACACAAAGAAACGTGTAAAGTGTCATGAGGTTCAGATACAATGTCAAAAGATCCTATTAATAGTGAACTAGTAACCTAAGGTTTACAGAAATGAGTAAATGACAGAAAAATCCACTTCCGGGCCCACTTGGTGTGTGCTTGGACTGAGAATTGAAGCTTTCATGTGTAGAGACCTTTTCTGGAGTTAAACGCCAGCTTTCATGCCAGTTTGGGCGTTTAACTCCAAGTTTTATGCCAGTTCCAGCGTTAAACGCTGGAAATTTTGAGGCTGAATTGCCACGCCGGTTTGGGCCATCAAATCTTGGGCAAAGTATGGACTATTATACATTACTGGAAAGCCCAGGATGTCTACTTTCCAATGCCGTTGAGAGCGCGCCAATTGGGCTTCTGTAGCTCCAGAAAATCCACTTCGAGTGCAGGGAGGTCAGAATCCAACAGCATCTGCAGTCCTTTTCAGTCTCTGAATCAGATTTTTGCTCAGGACCCTCAATTTCAGTCAGAAAATACCTGAAATCACAGAAAAACACACAAACTCATAGTAAAGTCCAGAAAAGTGAATTTTAACTAAAAACTAATAAAAATATACTAAAAACTAACTAGATCATACTGAAAATATACTAAAAACAATGCCAAAAAGCGTACAAATTATCCGCTCATCACAACACCAAACTTAAATTGTTGCTTGTCCCCAAGCAACTGAAAATCAAAATAGGATAAAAAGAAGAGAATATACTATAGACTCAAAAATATCAAGGAAACTTAGCTCCAATTAGATGAGCGGGACTAGTAGCTTTTTGCCTCCGAACAGTTTTGGCATCTCACTCTATCCTTTGAAGTTCAGAATGATTGGCATCTATAAGAACTCAGACTCAGATAGTGTTATTGATTCTCCTAGTTAAGTATAATGATTCTTGAACATAGCTAGTGTATGAGTCTTGGCTGTGGCCCAAAGCACTCTGTTTTCCAGTATTACCACCGGATACATACATGCCACAGACACATAATTGGGTGAACCTTTTTAGATTGTGACTCAGCTTTGCTAGAGTCCCCAATTAGAGGTGTCCAGGGTTCTTAAGCACACTCTTTTTGCCTTGGTTCACAACTTTATTTCTTTCTTTTTTTTTCTCTTTTTTTTCTTTTTTTTTTTCAAATTTTTTTTTTGTATTCTCTGCTTTTTCTTGCTTCAAGAATCAAATTGATGATTTTTCAGATCCTCAATAACAGTTCTCTTTTTCCCTCATTCTTTCAAGAGCCAACAATTTTAACATTCTTAAAACAACAAATTCAAAAGACATATGCACTGTTCAAGCATTCATTCGGAAAACAAAAATTATTGTCACCACATCAAACTAATTCAACTAGTTTCAAGGATAAATTTCGAAATCCTGTACTTCTTGTTCTTTTGTGATTAAAGCATTTTTCATTTAAGAGAGGTGATGGATTCATAGGACATTCATAGCTTTAAGGCATAAAATTTTAATTTTATTAATTATGAGCTAAGAACAAGACTCAAAGATAGATATAAGATGAGACTAAAAAAAAGATAAAAATAGAAAATAAAATAAAAAAAAATGCAAAAAATAGGCTCCTAATGATAGAGGTTTTCACAGAGTTAGAACTCAACAACCTTGATTTTGAGAAGTGGATGCTCCCTCAACTTGAGAGGAGAGCTTTTGGCGTTTCATCTCTTGGAGTTCACGCCCCTGCTTCTCTTGTTCCTTCAGCAATTTGCAGAGCATGCAGTTCTGATTCTGCTGTTCTTCCTTTAGTTGCTCCATAGTCTCTTGCAGCTTGGTGATAGATGCTTCTAAGCTGGCCCAGTAGCCAATTTCAGGGAATTCAGGGAGGAACTCCTGCGCCCTCCTTTTGATAGAGTTGTCTTGCATTTGTCCTTCCATTGACTTCTTGGTGATTGGGTGTTCAATGGGTATGAATTCATCTACTCCCATCTTTACCCCAGCCTCTTTACAGAGCAAGGAGATCAAGCTTGGGTAAGCCAGTTTGGCTTCAGTGGAATTCTTATTTGCAATTGTGTAGATCTCACAAGCAATCACATGATGAACCTCCACTTCTTTTCCAAGCATAATGCAATGAATCATCACTGCTCTCTTGATAGTGACCTCAGAACGGTTGCTAGTGGGCAATATGGAACGCCCAATAAAGTCTAGCCAACCTCTTGCAATTGGTTTGAGGTCTCCCCTCTTGAGTTGGTTTGGGACACCCTTAGAATTGGTTATCCACTTAGTTCCAGGGAGGCATATGTCCTCTAGAACTTGATCCAACCCTTTATCTACTCTCACCATTCTCCTATTAAAGGATTCAGGATCATCTTGCAGTTGAGGCAGTTTGAAGATTTCTCTTATTTTGTCCAGATGGAAGTACATAACTTTCCCTCTGACCATGGTTCTGTAGGTATGGTAAGCAGTTCCAGTCATTCTCTGCTTATCTGTTAGCCACAGATTTGAGTAGAATTCCTGAACCATGTTCCTTCCAACCTTTATCTCAGGATTGGTTAGAACTTCCCATCCTCTGTTTCGAATTTGCTCTTGGATCCCCGGATATTCATCTTCTTTCAGATCAAATTTAACTTCCGGGATCACTGACCTCAGACCCATTATCTTGTGATAATGGTCTTCATGTTCTTTGGTTAAGAACTTCTCTTGATTCCAAAGATTCTTTGGATTATTCTCTTTCTTTCCTCTTAAATTGGTTTGTTTTCCCTTAGGAGCCATGATCTTGATGAATCTTGGCTTAGTGATCACGGAAAATCACACCAAACTTAGAGGTTTGCTTGTGCTCAAGCAAAAGAAAGGAAGGAAGAGAGAGAGAGGAGAAGCAAATTCGAGTGGTGTGGGCAATTAGGGGTTCAAACGTGTATTTATAAGGTGGGGAAGAGAGATTTCAAAAAAAAAGAAAAGTTTGAAAGAAGATTTGAGAAGATATGGAAAGAATTTGAGAGAAGGGTGAGTTTTTGAACAAGATTTGGAATTGATTTGAAATAGATTTGAAGAATGGTTTTGATTTTTGAAGATTTGAAAGTGAATGATGAATGGTTGAAGTGTGATTTTGTAGAAAAGTATGGGTAAGAAAAGGAAAGTTTGAAAAAATTTGGTTTGAAAACAAAATTGTGGTCCCCCCCACCTTTCTGGCGTTAAACGCCCAGAATGGCACCCATTCTGGCGTTTAACGCCCATTTGTTGCCCCTTTTGGGCGTTTAACGCCCAACCAGGTGCCCTGGCTGGCGTTAAACGCCAGAATTCCTTTATCACTGGGCATTTTTCTAAACGCCCAGGATGCTGCACACCTGGCGTTAAACGCCCCGAATGGTGCCCATTCTGGCGTTTAACGCCCAAAATGGCACCTTTACTGGCGTTAAACGCCCAGAATGGTGTCCATTTGTCTGTGGATGATACGGAGTTGCCACTTTGTGGCTAATTCCATATCTAACCATAGCAGAGTATAGCTGTCTATTGCAGAAATGAGTGCCCCCGTCACTGATTAGTACTCTGGGAACACCAAACCTGCTGAAGATGTGTTTCTGGAGGAATTTCAGCACGGTCTTGGTATCATTAGTGGGTGTAGCAATTGCTTCTACCCACTTAGATACATAGTCCACTGCCACCAGAATGTAAGTGTTTGAGTATGATGGTGGGAATGGACCCATGAAGTCAATTCCCCATACATCAAATAATTCTATCTCTAATATCCCTTGTTGAGGCATGGCATATCCGTGAGGCAAGTTACCAGCTCTTTGGCAACTGTCACAGTTACGCACAAACTCTCGGGAATCTTTATAGAGAGTAGGCCAGTAGAAGCCACATTGGAGGACTTTAGTGGATGTTCGCTCACTTCCAAAATGTCCTCCATACTGTGATCCATGGCAATGCCATAGGATCCTTTGTGCTTCTTCTCTGGGTACACATCTGCGGATCATTCCGTCTGCACATCTCTTAAAGAGATATGGCTCATCCCATAGGTAGTACTTGGCATCTGAAATTAATTTCTTTCTTTGCACTCTGCTGTACTCCAGGGGTATGAACCTCACAGCTTTGTAGTTTGCAATATCTGCAAACCATGGAGCTTCCTGAATGGCAAAGAGTTGCTCATCTGGAAAAGTCTCAGAAATCTCAGTAGAAGGGAGGGACGTCCCGGCTACTGGTTCTATTCGGGACAGATGATCAGCTACTTGGTTCTCTGTCCCTTTTCTGTCTCTTATTTCTATATCAAACTCTTGCAGAAGCAACACCCATCTTATAAGCCTGGGTTTTGAATCTTGCTTTGTGAGTAAGTATTTAAGAGCAGCATGGTCAGTGTACACAATCACTTTGGATCCCACCAGATAAGATCTAAACTTGTCAATGGCATAAACCACTGCAAGTAATTCTTTTTCTGTGGTTGTGTAATTCTTCTATGCATCATTTAGAACACGGCTAGCATAATAAATGACGTGCAGAAGCTTGTTATGCCTCTGTCCCAACACAGCACCAATGGCATGGTCACCGGCATC
The DNA here is from genome assembly GCF_014773155.1 of Arachis stenosperma. Lineage (NCBI taxonomy): Eukaryota > Viridiplantae > Streptophyta > Magnoliopsida > Fabales > Fabaceae > Arachis > Arachis stenosperma. The sequence continues at coordinate 72,145,395 of NC_080381.1, read as the reverse complement.
ACACATTAATTCAAATGGCAATGCCCAATCTGGTGCAGAGATGACTGGTGCTGTGACCAGCTTAGCTTTCAGGGTCTCAAACGCCTGCTGACACTGTGTGTCAAACACAAATGGCGTGTCAGCAGCTAGCAGGTTACTCAAAGGTTTTGCAATTTTCAAAAAATCCTTTATGAACCTTCTGTAGAATCCTGCATGCCCCAGAAAGCTTCTGATTGCCTTAACATTGGCAGGTGGTGGTAATTTTTCAATTACATCTACCTTTGCCTTATCCACCTCTATTCCCCTGCTTGAAATTTTGTGCCCAAGGACAATTCCTTCAGTCACCATAAAGTGACATTTCTCCCAGTTTAAAACCAGGTTAGTCTCTTGGCACCTTTTCAGGACAAGTGCTAGGTGATTAAGACAGGAGCTGAATGAGTCTCCATATACTGAGAAGTTATCCATGAAGACTTCCAGGAATTTCTCCACCATATCAGAGAAGATGGATAGCATGCATCTCTGAAAGGTTGCAGGAGCATTACACAGACCAAAAGGCATCCTTCTGTAGGCAAACAAGCCAGAAGGGCAAGTAAATGCTGTTTTCTCTTGGTCCTGAGGATCTACTGCAATTTGGTTGTAACCTGAATAGCCATCCAAAAAGCAGTAATAATCATGACCAGCTAGTCTTTCTAGCATTTGGTCTATGAATGGTAAAGGAAAATGATCCTTTCTGGTGGCTGTATTGAGCCTTCTGTAGTCAATACACATACGCCACCCTGTGACTGTTCTTGTAGGAACCAGTTCATTTTTTTCATTATGAACCACTGTCATGCCTCCCTTTTTGGGGACAACTTGGACAGGGCTCACCCAGGGGTTATCAGAAATAGGATAAATAATCCCAGCCTCTAGTAATTTAGTGACCTCTTTCTGCACCACCTCCTTCATGGCTGGATTTAGCCTCCTCTGTGGTTGGACCACTGGTTTGGCATTATCCTCCAACAGGATCTTGTGCATGCATCTAGCTGGGCTAATGCCCTTAAGATCACTTATGGACCACCCAAGAGCTATCTTGTGTGTCCTTAGCACTTGAATCAGTGCTTCCTCTTCCTGTGGATTCAAAGCAGAGCTTATAATCACTGGAAAAGTGTCACCCTTTCCCAGAAATGCATACTTCAGGGATGGTGGTAGTGGTTTGAGTTCAGGTTTGGGAGGCTTATCCTCCTCCTGAGGAATTTTCGAAAATTCCTTTGTTTCCTGTGGTTCTTCTTGATCAGGCTGAGCATCTTTGAAGATGTCTTCAAGCTCTGATTCTAGGCTTTCAGTCATATTGATCTCTTCCACCAAAGAGTCAATAATGTCAGCGCCCATGCAATCATTTGGTGTGTCTGGATGCTGCATAGCTTTCACAGCATTCAACTTGAACTCATCCTCATTGACTCTCAGGGTTACTTCCCCTTTTTGTACATCAATGAGGGTTCGTCCAGTTGCTAGGAAAGGTCTTCCTAGAATGAGAGTTGCACTCTTGTGCTCCTCCATTTTCAGCACCACAAAGTCAGTTGGAAAGGCGAATGGCCCAACCTTGACAATCATATCCTCTATTATGCCTGATGGATGTTTAATCGAGCCATCAGCAAGTTGGAGGCATATCCTGGTTGGTTTGACTTCTCCAGCCAACCCAAGCTTTCTGATCGTGGATGCAGGTATTAGATTGATGCTTGCTCCAAGATCACACAGGGCTGTCTTGGTGCAAGCGCCTTCTAATGTGCATGGTATCATAAAGCTTCCAGGATCTTGAAGCTTTTCTGGTAAACTTTTCAGAATGACTGCACTGCATTCTTCAGTGAGAAACATTTTTTCAGTTTCTCTCCAATCCTTCTTATGACTTAAGATCTCTTTCATGAACTTAGCATAAGAAGGTATTTGCTCAAGTGCCTCTGCAAACGGAATCTTTATTTCAAGAGTCCTTAGATAGTCTGCAAAGCGGGCAAATTGCTTATCCTGTTCCGCTTGGCGGAGTTTTTGAGGATAAGGCATCTTGGCTTTATAGTCTTCAACCTTAGATGCTGCAGGTTTATTCCTTACAGAAGTGGTTGAAGAAGCCTTGTTAGAGGGATTACTGTCAGCACTCTCAGGTGTCTGATCCTCCCTTGGCGTCTGAACGCCAGGAATGGGTGAAGATTGGGCGTTAAACGCCAACTTCTCTCCCTTTTCTGGCGTTTGAACGCCAAAACTGGGCAGGGAATGGGCGTTTAACGCCAGCTTTCCTTCCCCTTCTGGCGTTTGAACGCCACTAGCATTCCTCTCTGGGCTCTTACTGTCCTCAGAGGGATTTTGAACAGTGGTTTGGTTATCCTCTGTCAATTGTTCCTTGTTTGGCTTTTTGCTCTTTTGAGCAGTGTTATTCAGTGTCTTCCCACTCCTCAGTTGAACTACTTGACATTCCTCTGTTATTTGTTTAGATATTTGCTGTTTTGCTTGATTCAACTGCAGTTCTATGTTCTTGTTAGTAACTTTAGTTTCATGGAGCATTTCTTTGAATTCTGCTAACTGTTCTGTCATCAGGAGCAATTGTTGATTAAGCTCAATCATCTGTTCTTGAGGATTAGGATCAGTGACTACTGTCATGACTTCCTCTTTTGAAGAGAACTCATTGCTAGAGTACAAATATTAATTTCTAGCAACAGTGTCTATAAGCTCTTGAGCTTCTTCAATTGTCTTCCTCATGTGTATAGATCCACCAGCTGAGTGGTCTAAAGACATCTGCGTTTTTTCTGTAAGCCCATAGTAGAAGATGTCTAACTGTACCCACTCTGAAAACATTTCAGAGGGGCATTTTCTTAGCATACCTCTATACCTCTCCCAGGCATTATAAAGGGATTCATTATCCTCTTGTTTAAAGCCTTGGATGTCCAGCCTTAGCTATGTCATCCTCTTTGGAGGGTAAAAATGATTCAGGAATTTGTCTGATAACTGTTTCCATGTCTTTATGCTTGCTGTAGGTTGGTTATTCAACCACCTTTTAGCTTGATCTTTTACAGCAAATGGAAACAGTAATAGTCTGTAGACATCCTGATCCACCTCTTTATCATATACTGTGTCAGCAATTTGTAAGAACTGTGCCAGAAACTCAGTAGGCTCTTCCTGAGGAAGGCCGGAATACTGGCAATTTTGCTGCACTATGATAATGAGTTGAGGATTTAGCTCAAAGCTGCTTGCTTTGATGGGAGGTGTGCAGATGCTACTCCCATATGCAGCTGTAATGGGGTTAGCATATGACCCCAGAGTCCTTCTGGACTGATCAATCCCACTTAGGTCCATAATGGATAAAGGGAAATGATATGGATTGCCAATAGATAAACTTTGTTTTTTTTTTTTGAATTAACCGAAAAATAAAATAAAAACAAAAGGAAAATAAAATAAAATAAAAAAATTCGAAAATTGAAAGAAAATAAGATCAAAGCAAATTGAAAACTGAATCAAGTAGTTAATTAAAAAGATTTTGAGATTAGCAATTAGAAAGATATGATTGAAAAATTTTTTGAAAAAGATTTGATTTTTGAAAAGAGGAAAGAGAAAAACAACAAAATGACACCAAACTTAAAATTTTTAGAAAATCAAACACAATTTTTCAAAAATTTTTAAGAGAAAAACACAAAGAGGACACCAAACTTAGAACTTTTACGGATCAAAAGGGATTAAGGACATGCAAAATCGAAAATTAAAAGAAAAACAAAAGCATGCAATTGACACCAAACTTAAAATATGAAACTAGACTCAACTAAAAGACTCTAACCCAATAAAAACAAAACAGTCCTAATCTAAGCAACAAGATAAGCCGTCAGTTGTCCAAACTCGAACAATCCCCGGCAACGGCGCCAAAAACTTGGTGCACGAAATTGCAATCACACTTTTGCAACCCCGCACAACTAACCAGCAAGTGCACTGGGTCGTCCAAGTAATACCTTACGTGAGTAAGGGTCGATCCCACGGAGATTGTCGGCTTGAAGCAAGCTATGGTTATCTTATAAATCTTAGTCAGGATATCAGAAATTATCAGCATTGATTGTGAAAATCAAAAGAACATGAAATAAGTACTTGTTATGCAGTAATGGAGAATAGGTTGAGGTTTTGGAGATGCTCCATCTTCTGAATCTCTGCTTTCCTACTGTCCTCTTCATCAAACATGCAAGGCTCCTTCCATGGCAAGCTGTATGTAGGGTTTCACTGTTGTCAATGGCTACCTCCCATCCTCTCAGTGGAAATGTTCAACGCACCCTGTCACGGCACGGCTATCCATCTGTCGGTTCTCAATCAGGCCGGAATAGAATCCATTGATTCTTTTGCGTCTGTCACTAACGCCCCGCCTTCAGGAGTTTGAAGCTCGTCACAGTCATTCAATCATTGAATCCTACTCAGAATACCACAGACAAGGTTTAGACTTTCCGGATTCTCTTGAATGCCGCCATCAGTTCTAGCTTATACCACGAAGATTCTGATTAAGGAATCCAAGAGATGTCTACTCAATCTAAGGTAGAACGGAGGTGGTTGTCAGTCACACGTTCATAGTTGAGAATATGATGAGTGTCACGGATCATCACATTCATCCGGGTTAAGAACAAGTGATATCTTAGAATGGAAGCAAGCATGATTGAATAAGAAACAGTAGTAATTGCATTAATCCATCAAGACACAACAGAGCTTCTCACCCCCAACCATGGGGTTTAGAGACTCATGCCGTGGAAGGTACACAAAGAAACGTGTAAAGTGTCATGAGGTTCAGATACAATGTCAAAAGATCCTATTAATAGTGAACTAGTAACCTAAGGTTTACAGAAATGAGTAAATGACAGAAAAATCCACTTTCGGGCCCACTTGGTGTGTGCTTGGGCTGAGCATTGAAGCTTTCATGTGTAGAGACCTTTTCTAGAGTTAAACGCCAGCTTTCATGCCAGTTTGGGCGTTTAACTCCAAGTTTTATGCCAGTTCCAGCGTTAAACGCTGGAAATTCTGAGGCTGAATTGCCACGCCGGTTTGGGCCATCAAATCTTGGGCAAAGTATAGACTATTATACATTGCTGGAAAGCCCAGGATGTCTACTTTCCAATGCCGTTGAGAGCACGCCAATTGGGCTTCTGTAGCTCCAGAAAATCCACTTCGAGTGCAGGGAGGTCAGAATCCAACAGCATCTGCAGTCCTTTTCAGTCTCTGAATCAGATTTTTGCTCAGGACCCTTAATTTCAGTCAGAAAATACCTGAAATCACAGAAAAACACACAAACTCATAGTAAAGTCCAGAAAAGTGAATTTTAACTAAAAACTAATAAAAATATACTAAAAACTAACTAGATCATACTAAAAATATACTAAAAACAATGCCAAAAAGCGTACAAATTATCCGCTCATCACTAATCAAAGATTCAAATCCAAGTCCACTAGCCATAGATGACCCTACCTTGACCCTAGCCCCATTACAACCGAAGAAAAAGACCTCATGATAATTGTATGCATGCATTGAAATAATTGTTGATTGTTAGATGAAAAACAAATCTTGGAAAGCATGATTAAGGGAGAATTGAGTGAATCCACCCCAAACACAGAGCGACTAGAGTGCAACCACTTTCGGTGAGGGTTCGATGCTCAATTCCGTGATTCCTGGCTTTCATGAGCGTTCTTCTTGCAAGTCTATTTGAACTTCATTTTTATACTTGAATTGGTAGGATTCATGAATCGTCATATGACCTTAGCCCTACCCGTTTATACATGCTCTTGGAGGTTTGATTTATTTTTAACCAAGTAGGTAGAATCATTTTGCATTGAGTTGCATTCATTTAGATAGGATGCATATAGATAGATTGCATTGAATAAATGTTCATACCCTTTCTCTTATCATTCTTCGTTTAGCATGAGGACATGCTATTATTTAAGTGTGGGGAGGTTGATAAACCCCATTTTTAGGGTTTATCTTGTGTTGCATTTAGAGCATTTTGTTAATATTTTCTCATATTTATTCAATGGAATAGCATGGTTTTAGTTATTCTCCTTTAATTGTGCTTAAGAGTGAAAACATACTTTTTAGGTCTTAAAATAGCTAAATTTAATTCACCTTGATTCCATTAGATGCCTTGATATGTTTGCCAAGTGATTTCAAATTTAGGAGGCAAGGATTGGATCAAAGGAATGAAGAAAAAGTATGTAGAAATGGAGAACTCATGAAGAAATGATGGAATTGCAAAAGCTGTCAACCCGACCTCTTTGCACTTAATCGGTCATAACTTGAGCTACAGAAGTCCAAATGATGCGGTTTCAGTTGTGTTGGAAAGCTAACATCCGGGACTTCAAAATGATATAAGAGTTGCCATAGTGGCATTGCGTATATGGGCGCGTAGGCGCACAGTACACGTAGGCGCTGATGGTTGCACATGCTTCACTTAATGCAACTCGTGGCCAGCGATTTTAGAAGCCTTATAGGCCCAATCCAACTCATTTCTGATGCTATTTAAGCTAAAGATTGAAGGGGAATCAACATACTTTTGATCATTAGTTTTAGTTTAGTTTTAGAAGTAGTTAGAGTTAGTTTCTAGAGAAAGAAGCTCTCACTTCTCTCTAGAATTAGGATTAGGTTTTACATCTAGATCTACTTCTTCTTCTTCTCTGTTAATTTTCCTCTTCCATCTTTAATTGTTCTCTTGTGATTGTAGAATTCTTCTTCTCTTGTAATTCTCTTGTATTGTTAGTTGTAGTTTATGAACTTTCTTTTGTAGATCTACATTTCCTCTTCAATTCAATTGGTAAGTTCTTTGTTGTTTTATAATTGTTTTCATTTCCTAATATTGATCCCTTGCCATTGTAGTTAGATCTCTCTCTAATTCTTGCAATTCATGTTGTTTACTTTTATTGCCTTTTATGTGTTTGATGAAATGTCTCTTCTAGTTATTAGTTAGATTTTGTTCCTCTTGGCTTTGGTTGAGTAATTAGTGACTCTTGAGTTATTTAATTCCTTTGTTGATTGATAATTAGAAGTTGCTAATTGATTTGGATGCCACTAAAGCTAGTCTTTCCTTGGGAGTTGGCTAGGACTTGTGGAACCATGTTAATTCATCCACTTAACTTTCCTCCATGGTTATAGGTTAACTAGGTGGGAGCATGGTGGACGAAATTGTGATCATCAATGTTGTACTCTTTGTTGTTGTATGGAATAATTATAATGGCTCTATACTATGTGTGGTCACAACTCCGTTCAACTAACCAGCAAGTGTACTGGGTCGTCCAAGTAATAAACCTTACGTGAGTAAGGTTCGATTCCACAGAGATTGTTGGTGTGAAGCAAGCTATGGTCATCTTGTAAATCTCAGTCAGGCAGATTTAAATAAATTATGGAATTTGGAAAATCAAATAATAATAAATAAACATAAAATAAAGATAAAATTACTCATGTATTTCCATGATGGGAATTTCAGATAGGTGTATGGAGATGTTGTGCTCCTCCTGAATCTCTGCTTTCCTACTGCTTCATCCAATCTTACTCCTTTCCATGGCAAGCTGTATGTAGGGCATCACCGTTGTCAATGGCTACATCCCATCCTCTCAGTGAAAAAAGTCCAAATGCTCTGTCACAGCACGACTAATCATCTGTCGATTCTCAATCAGGTTGGAATAGAATCTATTGATTCTTTTGCGTCTGTCACTAACACCCAGCCTTCAGGAGTTTGAAGCTCGTCACAGTCATTCAATCCCAGAATCCTACTCGGAATACCACAGACAAGGTTTAGACTTTCCGGATTCCAACGCCGTTGAGAGCGCGCCATTTGGAGTTCTGTAGCTCCAGAAAATCCATTTCGAGTGCAAGGGAGGTCAGATTCCAACAGCATCAGCAGTCCTTTGTCAGCCTCCTATTAGAGTTTTGCTCAAGTCCCTCAATTTCAGCCAGAATTTACCTGAAATCACAGAAAAACACACAAACTCATAGTAAAGTCCAGAAATGTAAATTTAACATAAAAACTAATGAAAACATCCCTAAAAGTAGCTTGAACTTACTAAAAACTACATAAAAACAATGCCAAAAAGCGTATAAATTATCCGCTCATCACAACACCAAACTTAAATTGTTGCTTGTCCCCAAGCAACTGAAAATCAAATAGGATAAAAAGAAGAGAATATACTATAAATTCCAAAATATCAATGCATATTAATTTCAATTAGATGAGCGGGACTTGTAGCTTTTTGCTTCTGAACAGTTTTGGCATCTCACTTTTTCCTTTGAAGTTTAGAATGATTGGCTTCTCTAGGAACTTAGAATTTCAGATAGTGTTATTGACTTTCCTAGTTAAGTATGTTGATTCTTGAACACAGCTACTTATGAGTCTTGGCCGTGGCCCTAAGCACTTTGTTTTCCAGTATTACCACCGGATACATAAATGCCACAGACACATGACTGGGTGAACCTTTTCAGATTGTGACTCAGCTTTGCTAGAGTCCCCAGTTAGAGGTGTCCAGAGCTCTTAAGCATACTCTTTTGCTTTGGATCACGACTTTAACCACTCAGTCTCAAGCTTTTCACTTGGACCTGCATGCCACAAGCACATGGTTAGGGACAGCTTGAATTAGCCGCTTAGGCTTGGATTTTATTTCCTTGGGCCCTCCTATCATTTGATGCTCAAATCCTTGATAAGGATAAATTACTAATGAAAACATCCCTAAAAGTAGCTTGAACTTACTAAAAACTACCTAAAAACAATACCAAAAAGCGTATAAATTATCCGCTCATCAGAGCAATACACAATTCTCATCACAAATTGATAAGGATAACTAGGATAGGATTTCTAGTTCTCATACCTTGCCAAGAGCTTTGTTAGTTGTTAGTTTATTTCTTTTGCAATTTACATTTCTTGTCTATTATCTCAAAAACCCCAAAATACATCTCATAACCAATAACAAGAACACTTTATTGTAATTCCTAGGGAGAACGACCCGAGGTTCAATACTTCAGTTTATAAATTTAAGGGTTTGTACTAGTGACAAACAAATTTTTGCATGAAAGGATTATTGTTGGTTTAGAAACTATACTTTACAACGAGACTTCATTTGTGAAATTCTAAACCGTTAAAAATCCACTCATCAGATGGGAGGAGGAATGGGCGTTTAACGCCAGATTCCTACCCTTTTCTGGCGTTCAAACGCCAGAACTGGACATAGGTTGGGCGTTCAACGCCAACTTTTCACCCTTTTCTGGTGTTTAAATGCCAGAACTGGGCATCCACTGGGCATTTAACGCCAGTTTTTCACCTTTTTCTGGTGTTTGAATGCTAGAATCATTCCTCTCTGGGCTCTTACTGTTCTTAGAGGGATTTTGGGTGGTAGTTTCCTCATCCTCTGTCAGTTGTTCTTTTCTTGGCTTTCTGCTACTTTGAGTTGAGGTATTTAATGTTTTTCCACTTCTTAATTGAACTGCTTGGCACTCTTCTGTTATTTGTTTTGATAACTGCTATTTTGTCTGATTCAATTGTGATTCCATAGCCTTGTTAGCATTTTTGGTTTTGTGTAGCATCTCCTTAAATTCTGCTAACTATTTTGTTATAGAAGATAGTTGCTAATTGAGTTCAGTAGCTTGTTCCTGAGGACTAAAGTCAGTTGATACTGCCTTAGCTTCTTCTTTCATGGAGGACTCACTATTTAAGTACAGATGCTGATTTCTAGCAACTGTATCTATAAGCTCTTGAGCCTCTTCAATTGTCTTTCTCATGTGTATAGATCCACCAGCTGAGTGGTCTAGAGATATTTGAGCTTTTTCTATAAGCCCATAGTAGAAGATGTCTAACTGCACCCAATCAGAAAACATTTCAGAGGGGCATTTCCTTAGCATCTCTCTGTACCTCTCCCAGGCATCATAAAGGGATTCATGAACCTCTTGTTTAAAGCCTTGGATGTCCAGCCTTAGCTGTGTCATTCTTTTTGGAGGGAAATATTGATTTAGAAATTCGTCTGACAACTGTTTCCATGTTCTTATGTTGGCTTTGGGTTGGTTATTTAACCACCTCTTAGCTTAATCTTTTACAGCAAATGGAAACAACAAGAACTGTGCCAGAAACTCAGTAGGTTCTTCTTGTGGAAGACCGGAATACTGGCAATTTTGCTGCACCATGATAATAAGCTGAGGATTTAGCTCAAAAATTCCCATATGAAGTAGTAGTGGGGTTAGCATATGACCCCAGAGTCCTTCTGGACTGTTCATTTTCACTTAGGTCCATGATGGAGAAAGGGATATGATGTGGATTTATTTTATTTATTTTATTATTTTGAAAAAGATATGATTTTAAAAATTTTGACCAAATCAACCTAATGAATTCGAAAATTATGAGCAATTAAAGGAAAGATATTTTTTATTTTTTTATTTTTTTGATTTTTTTTATTTTTGAATTTTATTATGAAAGAGAAAAACACACAAAAGACACAAGACTTAAAATTTTTTTGATCTAATGCTCCTTGTTTTCGAAAATTTTGGAGGGAAAATACCAAGGAACACCAAACTTAAAATTTTTAGAAAACCAAAATAAAATTCTCGAAAAACTAAAGAAAAATTAACAAGAGAACACAAAACTTAAAATTTGACACAAGATTTAATAAAAAAAAAATTATTTTTGAAAAGATTTTAGAAAAGAAGACTCAAAGGAGCAAGTATTCCCAAGAACATAGACACATTCAACAAATGCAAGGATTAAACAGAGAAAAACTATTTTTTTGAAAAAGGTTTTAATTATTATATTTTTTTTAGATGACAAAAACACAAAGGACACCAAACTTAAAACATGCAACTAGACTCAATGAAAAACAAACAATTAATATTTTGGAAGAAAATTTTTTTGAAAAGAAAGTAAAAGACTCTAAACCAAAAAGACATTTTTTTCCTAATCTAAGTAACAAAATAAACCGTCAGTTTTTCAAACTCGAACAATCCCCGGCAACGGCGTCAAAAACTTGGTGCACGAAAATTACAATCACAATTTTTTCAATTCTGCACAACTAACTAGCAAGTGCACTGGGTCGTCCAAGTAATACCTTACGTGAGTAAGGGTCGATCCCATGGAGATTGCCGGCTTGAAGCAAGCAATGGTTATCTTATTATTCTTAGTCAGGATATCAATAGTGGTTCTTAGTTTTAATTGCAAAAAGTAAAAGAGCATGAATTAATTGATACTTGTTATGCAGTAATGGAGAACAGGTTGAGGTTTTGGAGATGCTCTGTCTTCTGAATTTCTGCTTTCCTACTGTCTTCTTCTTCACGCATGCAGGTCTCCTTCCATGGCAAGATGAATGTTGGTGGATCACCGTTGTCAATAGCTACCAGCCGTTCTCTCAGTGAAAAGGGTCCATATTCATTGCTAATCATCTGTTGGTTCTCACTAATGTTAAAATAGGATCCATTGATCCTTTTGCACACTGTCACTGCGCCCAGCATTCATGAGTTTGAAGCTCGTCACAGTCATCCCTTCCCGGATCCTACTCGGAATACCACAGACAAAGTTTAGACTTTTCAGATCTCAGGAATGTTGCCAATTGATTCTAGCTTATACCACGAAGACTCTGATCTCATGGATTTGAATGCTCTGTTGTCAGGAGAGGCAATCAAACTCATGAACCAGGAACCCAAGAGATATACATTCAATCTAAGGTAGAACGGAAGTGGTTGTCAGGCACGCGTTCATAGGTTGAGAATGGTGATGAGTGTCACGGATCATCACATTCATCATGTTGAAGTGCGAATGAATATCTTAGAATAGAAACAAGCGTGATTGAATAGAAAACAGAAATAATTGCATTAATTCATCGAGACACAGCAGAGCTCCTCACCCCAACCATGGGGTTTAGAGACTCATTCCATCAAAGATATAATTTCAGATGTAAAATGTCCTGAGGTACTGAATGAATCTCTAAAAGTAGTTTTTATACTCAACTAGTAACCTAGGTTTACAGAAAATGAGTAAGATAAGATAGATAGTACAGAAATCCACTTTCGGGGCCCACTTGGTGTGTGTTTGGGCTGAGCAATGAAGCTTTCACGTGTAGAGGCTATTCCTAGCGTTTAACTCCAGCTTTTATGCCAGTTTGGGCGTTTAACTCCAGCTTGTATCCTGTTTCTGGCGTTTAACGTCAGAATAGGGTGGAAAATTGGCGTTAAACGCCAGTTTACGTCATCACAACTCGGACAAAGTATGGACTATTATATATTGCTGGAAAGTCCAGGATGTCTACTTTCCAACGCAATTAAGAGCGCACCAATTGGGCTTCTATAGCTCCAGAAAAATCCATTTCAAGTGCAGGGAGGTCAGAATCCGACAGCATCTACAGTCCTTTTTCAGCCTCTGAATCAGATTTTTGCTCAGGTCCCTCAATTTCAGCCAGAAAATACCTGAAATCATAGAAAAACACACAAACTTATAGTAAAGTCCATAAATGTGATTTTTGCATAAAAACTAATAAAAATACACTAAAAAGTAGCAAGATCATACTAAAAACTATATGAAAATACCCCCAAAAAGCGTATAAAATATCCACTCATCAGCTCTCGAGGCTAACCTTGCCAAAATTAAAGTCAAATTGGACCCATGGGATTCATACCATAGACAAAGCATCTCCACAGATAAATGTGGAGAATCAACTGAAGAGCGGAGTATAGAGTGTGTCATGCAACAAGTGGAAAGGATGGAGATTGTTGATGAAGAAGAAGTGGTTGAAAGCCTAGGCAAAGTTGAACAAGAGGTGGATTTCAAGCTTGAAAGTACTTCCACACCAAGTGATGTTGTTGATGATTTTGTGGAAGTTGTTGAACTTTCTTTTATTGAACTTGAAGATGATGTTGAGGAGGGTAATGCGCAACCTCCTAAGCATATAATGAATGATGAAGAATTGGAAGAAGGTGAGCAAACAACAAATCTCCCTCCTGAAGATGATCCCGCACCAACACATGATCCTTTGGTGTTTGAGAAATCTTTTCCTATTGAAATGGAAGTAGATGTTGAGATATGTTCTACATTACCTCCATGTTGTGATATGAAGAATGGAGAAGAGCTAGGAGAGGTTAGTGAGGAAATGATTGAATGTGATTAGCATTGTCAAAAGGTGAACATTGAAGAAGCTTGTAAAGAGGTGGAAGTTGTCAAAGGAGAGCACAAGGGAGTGGAACTTGCAAGATCATTAGGACCATCCCTTCCTAAGTCACCATCCAACACAATATTCAAGTGGGTAAAATTCTTATCCCTAAGCTTTAATTTCTCACTTGAATATGGTTTGCTTGAGACGGATAAGCAACTTAGAGCTCTTTGTGGAATTAAGAGCAAGAGAGAATTGGTTAATGAGTGAAATTGCCAATTAAGGTTCCTTATGGGTAGAAGCTCAAGGTCTAGGAGCAATAGTTGGTGTAGAACCAATTTGTATGGGTCTAGGAGGAGAATTTGGTGCTCTAAGGAGAATTCTATGTGCCTACCACCCAAGTGGAATCAAGATGATCAATTAGAAGATGGGTGTGAAAATAAGATATGGGATCCTGGATCACAACATGAAGACCAATTTTTGGGAGCTTATATCTTGGGAAGAACCTCACCCAAGCTTGGTGAAGATGGTTGGAAATTCTGACAACCAATTGAGCAGCAAGCATTCTTGGAGGTTCAAGGATGAATACAAGCATAATCCACCTTGACAATGAGTCTCCCAAATGTCCAACTTAAGGACTTAAACTAAAAGTGCTAGGTAGAAGACACCCCACCATGGTAACCTCTTTCCATTCTCTTGTAGATATAATCAATGAATGAATTGAGTTGCCATTATAGGTAGTTTTTCTTATTTTTTATACTCTTATACATTGCTTTGATTGATAGGTTGTTTGTTAAATTCATGTTTTGATTAGAATAGTTGTTGTATTTTGCTTGAAGTGTAAGTTTTGTGTGTTTTGAATTTTAAAATTTTTCAAAAAAAAATAAAAAAATTTGTTGTTAAATTTGATTTTTGATTGTTTTAGAATGCTTGTAGATTAGGAGAGTGCCCTATTTCTGTTTTCATATGTAAAAAAAAAAAGTGGTGAGCCATGCGTAAGCGTGGCCGACGTGTACGCGTCGTATGCCATATTGGGACTCCCGGTACAAAAACCCGAGAGTTGCGCTGGAGTGGTGCTGGTTTTGTGCAAATAGCACAATTCGGCTCCGAGCATATGCGTGGGTGACGCTTACGCGTCACCTATACTTTATGCGTCCCTCGCCTACGCGTGCGCAATGCTTACGCGTCACTTGTCCATCCTGCCATCCACGCACACGCGTGGGCGACGCTTACGCGTCGCTTCCGCGTCGCTTCCGCGCCCTGTTCCTTCCCCTTTCTTCTTCTTTCTTCTCTCCTTCTTCTTTCTTTATACCTTTCTTCTTCACTCATCTTCCTTTCTTACTTTCTTCTTCTTCTTTCAAATTTCCATTTTTATCAATTTTATTTTTCTTATTTTTTATTTTCTTTTATTTATTGCATATGCATACTTTTATGCATTGCATTTTAATTTTGTTTTTATAGCTTGTTCTTATTTTCTTTTCTAAGTTTCTTATTTTAATAATGATGTTGAATTCTCCTACTCAATTGTTGAGAATTTCTTAGATTATTTTGGTATTTCTTGACTTGTTTGGTATTGTTGGGTGATGAAATTTTTAGATCAATGCTTAATCTTTGATGACTCTTGCATCCTTTGTGCATTGATATAAACTCATATTGTCTTTCATGACCCAATCTTTCTTGTTCGAACTTGATGCTCAACATGCTCTTCATGGAATTTACTTATGTTTTGATTTTACTCTTGCATCAAGTATTAGTTGATATGCGTTAGCATATATTATTTTCTCACTCACATGTTGTAGCTACCATGTAGTTGAGAACCATACTCTTATTTGGCATTAGCCCCCGCCTTTGTTCTATTTTCTTTGACATCTTTGTTATAGGCTTAATTTTCTTTCTTTTTCTCTCCTTTTAGGTTGGCAACCAAAAAGGAATGGAAAAGCGTCTAAATGGGGCAACAAATAAGTCCACCCGCACAATCCTTTGAGGAAGCTCATCAGTTGTAGCAACTCGTCCACCCTGCTCTTCTTTGCATGCACCAAGGACGGTGCAATCTTCAAGTGCGGGGAGGTCGTCCGACCGATCTCCGTGGGTAACAATTTCCTTTTACAACACCAATTCTTAATTTTCTTTGTTAGTTAGTTGATGCATTACATGCTAGGTTGCATGTTAGTTAGAATATGTATTTATTTTATCACTTCTTTCTATGTTAGGACTACTTGGTTAGGGTGATGATTTCCTTTCCAAAAATCCTATTTAGGGCACCCTACCAATTTGAAAAAAAAAATTTGTTGAACTTGCTTGAAGAATTTATTTTGGAATATGGGTTTTGAGCTAATAACACAAGCATGTGAGTTTTGAGTCCAATTGCGTGGTTACATCATATAACCACTTATTTTTATTCTTGTGTGCATTATTCTCTCTCTATGATTGTAATCCTTGATTTGTTTGATTCTATATGTCCATTCTTCCATGTATACATGCATTTATATAATTGAGGTCATCATTTTATTTAGCTCACTTACCCAAATAGCCTACCTTTCATCAACCATTGTTGGCCAATTTTGAGCCTATTTAATCCCTTTTGTTCTTAATGTTAGCACATCATTACTCCTAAGTGAAAAACAATAAATATCCCTTAATTTGGATCTTTGATTAGCTTATGCTAGTGAGGATGTGTATCATTTGGGTATGGAAAATTTGGGACATTGGTTGAGGTAAAAGTGTACTTTGTATTTTTATTGAAAATATTGGGAATTGGCTACATACTCATACATTAAATATGTAAAATCATATGCATTGATACATTTGTATATACTTTATTGCAAAAAGAAAAAAATAAAAAATAAAGAAAAAATAGATATCAAAAGAAAAAAAAAAGAAAAAAAAATATATATATATATAGAAAAAGAAAGCAATAAAAAAGGAGACAAAAATGCCCCAAATTAAAGTAATAATAACAATGCATATGGAATGTGAAAAAAAGAGAATGCATGAGTATGTGACAAAAGTGGGAATCATGGGTAGCTAGGCATTGTATTAGAATTGTATAGTTTGTTATATGTGTTTAGTGAGAGCTTAGGTTAATCAAGGATTCAAATTTCAAGCTCACTTGACCATATGCATCCCTACCTTTACCCTAGTCCCATTACAACCTATGAATAAGACCTCATTATGAATGTATGCATGCATTGAATAATTGTTGATTGTTAGATGAAAAACAAATATTGGAAAGCATGATTAGAAGAGGATTGAGGGATCAACCCTATACATTTGAGCGACTATAGCGGATACACTTCCGGTGAGGGTTCGACGCTCAATTCCTTGTTCCCGGCTTTCATGAGCTTTCTTCTTGCAAGTCTATTTGAACTTCATTTTGACATTTGAATTGGTAGGATTTATGAATCATCATACTATCTTTACCTTACTAGTTCATATATGTTCTTGGAGATTGATTTACTTTTGACCAAGTTGGTAGAATCATTTTGCATTTAGTTGCATTCATATAGATAGGTTCATATAGTTTCTTTGCATTGAATAAATGTTCATACCCCTTTTCTTGTCTTTCTTGGTTTAGCATGAGGACATGCTTGGTTTAAGTGTGGGGAGGTTTGATAAACCCCAATTTTGTGGTTTATCTTATGCTTAATTTGGGGGATTTTATCAACTTTTCTCACATTTATTCCATGAAATAACATGGTTTTGTGAATTTCTCCTAATTCATGCTTAAGAGTAAAAACATGCTTTTTAGGCATTTAAATCGCTAATTTTAATTTACTTTAATTCCATTATGCCTTGATATGTTTGTTAAGTGATTTCAGGATTAAAAGGCAAAGATTGGGTTGAAGCAATGAAGAAAAAGCATGCAAAAATGGAGAATTCATGAAGAAATGAGGATTTGCTGAATTGAAGGCCACGCGCATGCGTCACTCCACGCGTACGCGTGACCAGGAAAGTTGTCGGTGACGCGTACGCGTGACAAGCTGCACATGACCAACTTAAGGGCAATACGCTGGGGGCGATTTCTGAGCCCAAGGAGGCCCAAATCCAACTCATTTCTGATGATTTTGAACCCAAGAATGGCAAGTGATTGAGGGGGGAGACTCATAGTTTAGTTTTCATCATGTTGTAGGATAGAATTATAGAGAGAGAAGCTCTCCTTTCTCTCTAGAATTTAGGGTAGTTTAGGTCAAATTCTCTTAGATCTAACTTTTAATTCTTGTTTTTATTTCAATTCTCCTTACATTTTATTGTTCTATTGTCTTAATCTTCTTAGTTTTTCTAATCAATTTCTTATTTGCTCTCTTTTATGTTTATGAACTCTTGTTGGATTCTATTTACTTTCAATGCAATTTTATATTTCCATGTCTCTTTTATGTTTATCTTCATTTTTATTGTTGATTTCTTGCTTATGTTAGTTATGGGTTTCATTAATTCTTGTATTTTGTGATGTTTACTTTTCTTGCACTCTAGGTGTTTGATAAAATGTTTACACTAGTTTTTTAGTAGTTTTCTTTACTCTTGGCCTAGGCTAAGGGAATTGAGTGACCTTGAGTTATTGGGTCTCATTGAATTGGTGATTTAAGAACCTTATGTGATCAATTTGATAACCATTGACACTAGCCTACTACTAAGTCAATTAGTAGCTAGGTTAGGACTTATGGATTGATGTTGATCAAGTCATTTGACATACTTCAAGTATAGAAGTAGACTTAATGAGTTTGGTTCCTCATAATTATCAATATATAGTTTGTAGACAAGGATGGTGATCTCAATTACCTATGTCTAGCCAAGAGTTCTTTCCTTTCTTTTATTAGTTCTTGTTATTTACTTTCTTGTTACTTAATTTTTCTTGCCAATTATAAATCAAACCCCCTTATTCCTTCATAGCCAATAATTGAGCACTTCATTGCAATTTCTTGTGAGACGACCCGAGGTATAAATACTTCGGTTAATTTTTATTGGGGTTTGTACTTGTGACAATCAAACAATTTAAAATTTCATGTGAGAGTTATTTATTGGTTTGGAGCTATGTTTATAATGAAGTAATTCTTATTTCTATAAGAGAAATTCTAGACCATCAATAATTCTCTTATAAAGGATCTGCAACTTTGGGGAGTAAATTTCTCTTTTAAAACACTTTGCAATACTTTCTAGTTTTTGGTAGTTATGTTTTTTTGTGAATATTTTTTGGTATTTCATTATATTGCACTTTTCTTAGTTTGCTTTTATATATCTTAGCTTGCTTATAGTTTTATGGTAGTAAATATTTGCTGCATTTGAATGGTATAGGAAATAAGTTTGGTAAAAACAAAGAATTTTCAAGAAATCTCTTTTAGGGCGTTCCATTGATTAGATTTGAAAACTCATTTTTCAACTTGCTTGAAGTATTTTTCTTATAGAACATAGAAAAGAGCAAGAACAAAACACCTAGTAAGATTTGAGCTTTAATGGATGATTGTACATTTTTAACCACGAAATTTTATTCTTGTGTGCTATACTCCATTTATGATTGTGATCTTAGATTTGCTTGAATCTTTATGTCCTATATTTGATGTTTTGAATGCATTTAGTATGATTGAGGCCATTCTTGAAATTGAACTCATTAAACCATATGGCCAACCCTTACATCTACCTTTGTAAACCACTTTTGAGCCTTTTAATCCTCCTTTTGTTCTAATATTAAGCACATCATTTGCCCTAAGCGAAAAACCATTAATGTCCATGAATTGTATCTTTGAAGTGTGTGTTAATCAAGTGCAGAAAGAATTTGTGGAGAAACATTGGTAGTAAGTTTACTTTGGGTATTCATTGTGAAAAAAATTGGAAAAAATGGGTAAACACTCATGCATTCATTACTTAAAAATTAAAATATATGCATCTCTTTTTGATGATAAAAGAAATATTTTGGTGTATATCCTTTGCATATGCAAAAAGAAAAGAAAAGAAAAGAAAAGAAATGATAATAAGAATATAAATAAAGAATGCATATGTGTGTGAATTAGAAAGAAAATGCATGAGTGAGTATGAAAAAGGAGATTAATGGGAAGCTAGGTTGTTTTCCTTTGTCTACATAGGTTGATATAGGATTAGGTGGGATACTTGAGCTAATCAAATATCCAATCTTCTAGTCCACTTAACCATATTAATCCTACCCTTACCCTAAGCCCATTACAACACTCTAAAGACCTCATGATATTTGCATTCATGCATCAAGTATTTGTTGATTGTTAGATGACTAACAAATCATAGAAAAATATGATTAAAGGAGGATTGAGTGGTTAAGCCTAAACACTGAGCGATTAGAGCGTATAAACATCTAGTGATGGGTTCGATTGCTCAATTCTATTATTCCTTCTCTTACCTTGTGTTTTCTTGCAAGTTGTGGAATTAATTTTTGAAAACTTCAAATCAAATCTTTGGATGTTGATCATATTGCATTAATTCCTTGCCTTGGCCCTAATGATCTATTGTGGATTAATTGGAAATTTCTTGTTTGTTTTTGCCGAACACAATAGGAAATCATAGTATAGATATAGGTAGTTAACATTTAGCATAGTTGCATGCATGTAGGTAGTGGCATTAAATAAGTTGCTTGCCCTTTTTTCCCATCTCCTTTGATTGTGATTAGCATGAAGATATGCTAATGTTTAAGTGTGGGAGAATTGATGAATCCACATTTGATGATCAATTTTGGTTGAAATAGAGTGGATTTCATCATGTAAACCCACATTTATTCCCCTAAATAGCATACTTATGTATTTTCTCTCTAAATTATGTCCAATTGTGAAAACATGCTATTTTGTGCTTAATTTAATCAATTTTATTCCACTTTCATTCCATTCGATGCCTTGATATTTTTTATGAGTGATTTCAGGTGTAATAGGTATGAATAACTTGATAAGAGTGGAAGAGAAGCATGCAATCGGCAGAAAACATGAAGAAAACAAAGGAGAAGTACATAGCCAAGTGTGCGTACGCACAACATCCTGTGCGTATGCACAAGAGGAAATCAACAAGTGTGCGTATGCATACATCTGTGCATACTGATGAGCGGATAATTTATACGCTTTTTGGCATTGTTTTTAGTATGTTTTTAGTTTGTTTTAGTTAGTTTTTATTATATTTTTATTAGTTTTTAGTTAAAATTCACTTTTCTGGACTTTACTATGAGTTTGTGTGTTTTTCTGTGATTTCAGGTATTTTCTGGCTGAAATTGAGGGGCCTGAGCAAAAATCTGATTCAGAGGCTGAAAAGGACTGTAGATGCTGTTGGATTCTGACCTCCCTGCACTCGAAGTGGATTTTCTGGAGCTGCAGAAGCCCAATTGGCGCGCTCTCATTGCGTTGAAAAGTAGACATCCTGGGCTTTCCAACAATATATAATAGTCCATACTTTGCCCGAGATTTGATGGCCCAAACCAGCGTTCCAAATCAGCTCAAAACTGCCCGTCGTTAAACGCCGGAACTGGCACAAGAATGGGAGTTAACGCCCAAACTAGCACAAAAGCTGGCGTTTAACTCCAAGAAAAGTCTCTACACATGAAAGCTTCAATGCTCAGCCCAAGCACACACCAAGTGGGCCCGGAAGTGGATTTTTATGTCATTTACTCATTTCTGTAAACCCTAGGCTACTAGTTCTCTACAAATAGGACCTTTTGCTATTGTATTTTCATCTTTCAATCTTTGGATCACTTTAGATCTTTTGATCATCTTTGGATGTCTAGTTCTTAGATCATTGGGGGGATGGCCTCACGGCCATGCCTGAACCTTGTTCTTATGTATTTTCAACGGTGGAGTTTCTACACACCATAGATTAAGGTGTGGAGCTCTGCTGTACCTCGAGTATTATTGCAATTACTATTGTTCTTCTATTCAATTCAGCTTGTTCTTGTTCTAAGATATCACTTGTTCCTCAACTTGATGAATGTGATGATCCGTGACACTCATCATCATTCTCACCTATGAACGTGTGCCTGATAACCACCTCCATTCTACCTTAGATTGAGTGGATATCTCTTGGATTCCTTAATCAAAATCTTCGTGGTATAAGCTAGAATTGATGGCGGCATTCAAGAGAATCCGGAAGGTCTAAACCTTATCTGTGGTATTCTGAGTAGGATTCAATGATTGAATGACTGTGACGAGCTTCAAACTCCTGAAGGCTGGGCGTTAGTAACAGACGCAAAAGAATCAATGGATTCTATTCCAACCTGATTGAGAACCGACAGATGATTAGCGTGCTGTGACAGAGTGCGTTGAATATTTTCACTGAGAGGACGGGACTGTAGCCACTAACAACGGTGATGCCCAACATACAGCTTGCCATGGAAAGGATTAAGAAGGATTGGATGAAGACAGTAGGAAAGCAGAGAGACGGAAGGGACAAAGCATCTCCATACGCTTGTCTGAAATTCTCACCAATGAATTACATAAGTATCTCTATCCTTATTTTATGCTTTATTCATAAATCATCCATAACCATTTGAATTCGCCTGACTGAGATTTACAAGATGACCATAGCTTGCTTCATACCAACAATCTCCGTGGGATCGATACTCGCGTAAGGTTTATTACTTGGACGATCCAGTGCACTTGCTGGTTAGTTGTGCGAAGTTGTGATAAAGAGTTGAGATTGCAATTGAGCGTACCATGTTGATGGCGCCATTGATGATCACAATTTCGTGCACCATATACACACAAGTCCCTGCATGTGAATTCATTAAAAAGTCACGTGGCTCGCATTTTGGGAGGTTTCCAGGCCCATTTCTGAAGGGTTTGAGGCATATATAGAAGGGCTATTAATACCATACATAATACAACACACTTAGGCATATTTTTAGGTAGTTTTAGGTTAGTTTCTCTTAGGTTTTCTCTCAATTTCTTTAGGGTTTGGTTAGGTTTTATATTTCAAGTTTTTATTTTCCAATTTTGATCTTAGGTTCTAGCTATTTCCATTGTAAGTATTTCTCAATTTTCTCTTTTATTACACTACTTGTTCTACACTTTCTTATATTTTAATTCACTTTATCAATACATATATAATTTTGCAATTTTGATTTATAGTTAATGAATTTGATATTTAGTGGTTATTTTATGTTTGTTGAGTTGCCATTATTGATTTTGTTCATTGGTTGTTCTTAGTTTTAGGCATTTTTACAATTTTGCCATATTTTATGAACATGTTTACCATGTGTTTGATGAAATGTTAATTTTGATTATAGAGTAAATTTTCACCCATTGACTTGGGGAAATGAGTATATAGAATACTTGAGTCATAATGTCCGACATTTAGTAATAATTTTTGGATTGTTAGTTGTTATTGTTTCTACTAACGCTAGCTCTTTACTAAGGTAATTAGTAAGTTAGCTAGGATTTGTGGATTAATAACAATTATGCTTACTTGACTTACCCTTCGATGTTAAGGGTTGACTAGGTGAGATTAATCCATTATAATTATCATAGTTGTGGTTATGACAAGGAAGAAATTCCATAACTCATCCCAAGTCAAGGTTCCATTTATGTTTTGAACCACTCTTCAATCACTTTAAAGCTTTACTTGTCCATATTACATAGATAGTTCTTTAATTCCTTTATTAGTTTATTAATTACAATTTTGATCGTTCTTTAATTCCTTTAGTCGTTTGCTTCATTATTGAAAATCCCCTCGATCTTGCATCCAAATTTGTGCTCTTATTGTCACTAGTTCCTAGGGAAGACAACTCGAGGTTTAATTACTCTCGGTTAGTTGTATTTGAATTAAACTTTGATGATGGGATTTAATTGTCGGTTTGGACTATGCTTTCAATGAAACACTTTATTTCAATTGAGAAATTATAAACCGGCACAAATTCATTCATCAGATCGCCTAGTGAATTCATGTGGTTTTACTTTATCTCTATTTGGAACTGTTACCCTTACTAAGAACCTGAAAGGATGATGTTCTCACCCGTTTAGGGACTTATTTATCTTACAGATGCAGGATGCGAAGCACCTCGTTGAGTGTACTAGACTTTTCTCTAGGAGGCGAAGTTTGCATTTTGGTAGTTTATATTCTGTATCTAGATTTTATGTTCTCCACTTTTTTATCTTATTTTGTATATCTCTCTTAGAGGTTGATTATGGAGAAACAAGATTTATATTTATGCTTTTGTAGTACTTTTGGGTTGTATATATATTCTAGCTGGCATTTACTTCACAGGTGGAGACTAGAGCTTGATTAGGTATCTCTTTTGGAACTCTATACACACACACACACACACACACACACACAGATTTATTTATCTTAGAGATGCAGGATGCAAAGCACCTCGTTGAGTGTACTAGACTTTTCTCTAGGAGGCAAAGTTTGCATTTTGGGAGTTTATATTCTATTTCTAGATTTTATGTTCTCCACTTTTATATCTTCTTTTGTATATCCCTCTTAGAGGTTAATTATGGAAAAACAAGATTTATATTTATGCTTTTGTAGTACTTTTGGGTTGTATATATATTCTAGCTGGCATTTACTTCGCTGGTGGAGACTAGAGCATGATTAGGTATCTCTTTTGGAACTCTATACACACACACACACACACACACACACACACACACACACACACATATAAATATTTATATCTTCTATTTTTTGTTATTTACGCTTTTACCTTTATCATTTTTCGAGGGCAACACAATTTTCGCTTTTACCTATCTTTTTTTTCAAGGCTCCTAGTTAAAATACTCTTGGAATATATATGTATATGTATGTATTTTACTTTTAGAAATTGTAGCGCCTCATCACTTTTGATTTACGATCTAGACGTAAAGCTCTGTGTGGTAGGGTGTTACAAATGGGATAATAAATGAGGATTTTTGGAAATACCTCACAACCAAGCCTATGAAATCCAAAATGTGGCGAGGGAATACATAAACGACGAAGAGGTAAGCCAAGTCGTGGCAGCCAATAAATTACACCATGGCAACACAACACCGCGAAGCCACCCACTGCCCAAAGAAATCCCAAAAGATCGTTTCAAATCCGTCGCCTGGTGCACGAAATTGTGATTCATTCTTTTCACAACTCAAATAGTCCCCGGTAATGGTTCCAAAAACTTGGTGCTCAATACCATGGTCTAAACATAATTTCACAACTTCGCACAACGAACCAGCAAGTGCACTGGGTCATCCAAGTAATAAACCTTACGCGAGTAAGGGTCGATCCCACGGAGATTGTTGGTATGAAGCAAGCTATGGTCACCTTGTAAATCTCAGTCAGGCGGACTCAAATGGTTATGGGTGATATATGAATAAAGCATAAGATAAAGATAGAGATACTTATGTAATTCATTGGTGAGAACTTCAGACAAGCGAATGGAGATGCTTTGTCCCTTCCGTCTCTCTGCTTTCCTACTGTCTTCATCCAATCCTTCTTACTCCTTTCCATGGCAAGCTGTATGTTGGGCATCACCGTTGTTAGTGGCTACAGTCCCGTCCTCTCAGTGAAAATGTTCAACGCACCCTGTCACGGCACGGCTAATCATCTGTCGGTTCTCAATCAGGTTGGAATAGAATCTATTAATTCTTTTGCGTCTGCCACTAACGCCCAGCCTTCAGGAGTTTGAAGCTCGTCACAGTCATTCAATCATTGAATCCTACTCAGAATACCACAGACAAGGTTTAGACCTTCCGGATTCTCTTGAATGCCGCCATCAATTCTAGCTTATACCACGAAGATTTCGATTAAGAAATCCAAGAGATAAACATTCAAGCCTTGTTTGCTTGTAGAACGGGAGTGGTTGTCAGGCACGCGTTCATAAGTGAGAATGATGATGAGCGTCACATAATCATCACATTCATCAAGTTCTTGAGTGCGAATGAATATCTTGGAATAAGAACAGTAGTAATTGCATTAATACTCGAGGTACAGCAGAGCTCCACACCTTAATCTATGGTGTGTAGAAACTCCACCGTTGAAAATACATAAGAACAAAAGTGATCATTGGCCTCGGCCCCAGAGAGGGAACCAGAAGAACCAAGATGAAAATACAATAGTAAAAGGTCCTATTTGTAGAGAACTAGTAGCCTAGGGTTTACAGAAATGAGTAAATGACATAAAAATCCACTTCCGGGCCCACTTGGTGTGTGCTTGGGCTGAGCATTGAAGCATTTTCGTGTAGAGACTTCTCTTGGAGTTAAATGCCAGCTTTTGTGCCAGTTTGGGCATTTAACTCCCATTCTTGTGCCAGTTCCGGCGTTTAACGCCGGGCAGTTTTGAGCTGATTTGGAACGCCGGTTTGGGCCATCAAATCTCGGGCAAAGTATGGACTATTATACATTACTGGAAAGCCCAGAATATCTACTTTCCAAAGCCGTTAAGAGCGCGCCAATTGGGCTTCTGTAGCTCCAGAAAATCCACTTCGAGTGCAGGGAGGTCAGAATCCAACAGCATCTGCAGTCCTTTTCAGTCTCTGAATCGGATTTTTGCTCAGGTCCCTCAATTTCAGCCAGAAAATACCTGAAATCACAAAAAAACACACAAACTCATAGTAAAGTCCAGAAAAGTGAATTTTAACTAAAAACTAATAAAAATATACTAAAAACTAACTAAAACATACTAAAACATACTAAAAACAATGCCAAAAAGTGTATAAATTATCCGCTCATCACAACACCAAACTTAAATTGTTGCTTGTCCCCAAGCAACTGAAAATCAAATAAGATAAAGAGAAGAGAATATGCAATGAATTCCAAAAAATCTATGAAGATCAGTATTAATTAGATGAGCGTGAGCGGGGCTTTTAGCTTTTTGCCTCTGAATAGTTTTGGCATCTCACTCTATCCTTTGAAATTCAGAATGATTGGCTTCTATAGGAACTCAGAATCCAGATAGTGTTATTGATTCTCCTAGTTAAGTATGATGATTCTTGAACACAGCTACTTTATGAGTCTTGGCCGTGGCCCAAAGCACTCTGTCTTCCAGTATTACCACCGGATACATACATGCCGCAGACACATAATTGGGTGAACTTTTTAAGATTGTGACTCAGCTTTGCTAGAGTCCCCAATTAGAGGTGTCCAGGGTTCTTAAGCACACTCTTTTTGCCTTGGATCACAACTTTATTATTTTTTTTCTTTTTCTCTTTCTTTTTTTTCGTTTTTTTCTTTTCTTTTTTTTTCGCTTCTTTTTTTCTCTTTTTTTTTTGTATTCACTGCTTTTTCTTGCTTCAAGAATCATTTTATGATTTTTCAGATCCTCAATAACATTTCTCCTTTTCCATCATTCTTTCAAGAGCCAACATTCATGAACCACAAATTCAAAAGACATATGCACTGTTTAAGCATACATTCAGAAAACAAAAGTACTGCCACCACATCAAAATAATTAATCTGTTATAAAAATCAAAATTCATGCAATTCTTCTCTTTTTCAATTAAGAACATTTTTCATTCAAGAAAGGTGATGGATTCATAGGACATTCATAACTTTAAGGCATAGACACTAAGACACTAATGATCACAAGACACAAACATAGATAAACATAAGCATAATTTTCGAAAAACAGGAAAATAAGGAACAAGGAGATTAAAGAACGGGTCCACCTTAGTGATGGCGGCTTGTTCTTCCTCTTGAAGATCTTATGGAGTGCTTGAGCTCCTCAATGTCTCTTCCTTGCCTTTGTTGCTCCTCTCTCATGATTCTTTGATCTTCTCTAATTTCATGGAGGAGAATGGAATGTTCTTGGTGCTCCACCCTTAGTTGTCCCATGTTGGAACTCAATTCTCCTAGGGAGGTGTTGATTTGCTCCCAATAGTTTTGTGGAGGAAAGTGAATCCCTTGAGGTATCTCAGGGATTTCATGATGAGTGGGATCTCTTGTTTGCTCCATCCTTTTCTTAGTGATGGGCTTGTCCTCATCAATGGGGATGTCTCCCTCAATGTCAATTCTTTGGGTCCGGGTTCACACTTTAATCTTGGTTCTTGGTGATCCATGCATTGGCATAGAACTCTTGAACCATTAAGATTCCGACTTGTTGAATGGGGTTAGTAAGAACTTCCCAACCTCTTCTTCAGATCTCATGTCGGATCTCCGGATATTCACTCTTTTTAAGTTTGAAAGGGACCTCGGGGATCACCTTCTTCAAGGCCACAACTTCATAGAAGTGGTCTTGATGCACCCTTGAGATGAATCTTTCCATCTCCCATGACTCGGAGGTGAAAGCTTTTGCCTTCCCTTTCCTCTTTCTAGAGGTTTCTCCGGCCTTGGATGCCATAAATGGTTATGGAAAAACAAAAAGCAATGCTTTTACCACACCAAACTTAAAAGATTTGCTCGTCCTCGAGCAAAAGAAGAAAGAAGAGAGTAGAAAAAGAAGAAATGGAGGAGATGGAGGTGGCTTTGTGGTTCGGCCAAAGGGGAAGAAGTAGTGTTTAGGTTGTGTGAAAATGAAGGAGTGAAGATGGGTTTATATAGGGGTGGAGGGAGGGATAGGGTTCGGTTATGGGAGGGTGGGTTTGGGAGGGAAAGTGGTTTTGAATTTGAATGGTGAGGTAGGTGAGGTTTTATGAAGGATGGATGTGAGTGGTGAAGAGAATAGTGGGATGTGATAGGTGAGGGGTTTTTGGGAAAGAGGTGTTGAGGTGATTGGTGAGAAGAGAGAGAGTAGTGGGGTAGGTGGGGATCCTGTGGGGTCCACAGATCCTGAGGTGTCAAGGAAAAGTCATCCCTGCACCAAGTGGTGAGCAAAATTGCTCTCTGTGCCAATTCTGGCGTTAAACGCCGGGCTGGTGCCCATTTCTGGTGTTTAACGCCAACTTCTTGCCCTTTCCTGGCGTTTAACGCCAGTCTGGTGCCCCTTTCTGGCGTTAAACGCCCAGAATGGTGCCAGACTGGGCGTTAAACGCCCATTTGTTGCCCCTTACTGGCGTTTAAATGCCAGCAGGTTCTTCCTCCAGGATGTGCTATTTTTCTTTCTGTTTTTCATTCTGTTTTTGCTTTTTCAATTGATTTTGTGACTTCCCATGATCATCAACCTATAGAAAACATAAAATAACAAAGGGAAATAGATAAATATAACATTGGGTTACCTCCCAACAAGCGCTTCTTTAATGTCAGTATCTTGATAGAGGGTTCTCATGGAGCCTCAAAGATACTCAGAGCAATGTTGGAACCTCCCAACACCAAACTTAGAGTTTGAATGTGGAGGTTCAACACCAAACTTAGAAGTTGGTTGTGGCCTCCCAACACCAAACTTAGAGTTTGACTGTGGGGGCTCTGTTTGGCTCTGTTTTGAGAGAAGCTCTTCATGCTTCCTCTCCAATATGGTAACTGAGGGGTATCCTTGAGCCTTAAACACAAAGGATTCTTCATTCACTTGAATGATCAATTTTCCTCTGTCAACATCAATCACAGCCTTTGCTGTGGCTAGGAAGGGTCTGCCAAGGATGATGGATTCATCCATGCACTTCCCAGTCTCTAGGACTATGAAATCAGCAGGGATGTAATGGTCTTCAATCTTTACCAGAACATCCTCTACAAGTCCATAAGCTTGTTTTCTTGAATTGTCTGTCATCTCTAGTGAGATTCTTGTAGCTTGTACCTCAAAGATCCCTAGCTTCTCCATTACAGAGAGAGGCATGAGGTTTTTGCTTGACCCTAGGTCACACAAGGCCTTCTTAAAGGTCATGGTGCCTATGGTACAAGGTATTGAAAACTTCTCAGGATCCTGTCTCTTTTGAGGTAATTTCTGCTTAGACAAGTCATCCAGTTCTTTGGTGAGCAAAGGAGGTTCGTTCTCCCAAGTCTCATTACCAAATAACTTTTCATTTAGCTTCATGATTACTCCAAGGTATTTAGCAACTTGCTCTTCAGTGACATACTCGTCCTCTTCAGAGGAAGAATACTCATCAGAGCTCATGAATGGCAGAAGTAAATCTAATGGAATCTCTATGGTCTCAGTGTGAGCCTCAGATTCCTATGGTTCCTCATTAGGGAACTCATTGGAGGCCAGTGGACGTCCATTGAGTTCTTCCTCAGTGGCGCTCACTGCCTCTTCATCCTCTCCAAGTTCGGCCATGTTGATGGCCTTACACTCTCCTTTTGGATTCTCTTCTGTATTGCTTGGAAGAGTACTAGGAGGGAGTTCAGTAATTTTCTTGCTCAGCTGTCCCACTTGTGCCTCTAAATTCCTAATGGAGGACCTTGTTTCAGTCATGAAACTTTGAGTGGTTTTGATTAGATCAGAGACCATGGTTGCTAAGTCAGAGTGGCTCTGCTTAGAATTCTCTGTCTGTTGCTGAGAAGATGACGGAAAAGGCTTGCCATTGCTAAACCTATTTCTTCCACCATTATTGTTGTTGAAACCTTATTGAGGTCTCTATTGATCCTTCCATGAGAAATTTGGATGATTTATCCATGAAGAATTATAGGTGTTTCCATAGGGTTCTCCCATGTAATTCAACTCTTCCATTAAAGGGTTCTCAGGATCATAAGCTTCTTCTTCAGATGAAGCATCCTTAGTACTGCCTGGTGCATTTTGCATTCCAGCCAGACTTTGAGAAATCAAATTGACTTGCTGAGTCAATATTTTGTTCTGAGCCAATATGGCATTCAGAGTATCAATCTCAAGAACTCCTTTCTTCTGATTTGTCCCATTGTTCACAGGATTCCTTTCAGAAGTGTACATGAATTGGTTATTTGTAACCATTTCAATTAGTTCTTGAGCTTCTGTAGGCGTCTTCTTCAGATGAAGAGATCCTCCAGCAGAGCTATCCAAAGACATTTTGGACAGTTCAGACAGACCATCATAGAAGATACCTATGATGCTCCATTCAGAAAGCATGTCAGAGGGACACTTTCTGATCAATTGTTTGTATCTTTCCCAAGCTTCATAGAGGGATTCACCTTCCTTCTGTCTGAAGGTTTGGACTTCCACTCTAAGCTTACTCAATTTTTGAGGTGGAAAGAACTTTGCCAAGAAGGCATTGACTAGCTTTTCCCAAGAGTTCAGGCTTTCTTTAGGTTGTGAGTCCAACCATATCCTAGCTCTGTCTCTTACAGCAAAAGGGAATAGCATAAGTCTGTAGACCTCAGGGTCAACCCCATTAGTCTTGACAGTGTCACAGATTTGCAAGAATTCAGCTAAAAACTGATGAGGATCTTCCAATGGAAGTCCAAGGAACTTACAATTCTGTTGCATTAGAGAAGCTAGTTGAGTCTTAAGCTCAAAGTTGTTTGCTCCAATTGCAGGGATAGAGATGCTTCTCCCATAGAAGTCGGGAGTAGGTGCAGTAAAGTCACCCAGCACCTTCCTTGCATTGTTGGCATTGTTGTTGTTTTCGGCTGCCATGGGTTCTTCTTCTTTGAAGATTTCTGTTAGGTCCTCTACAGAGAGTTGTGCCTTAGCTTCTCTTAGCTTTCGCTTCAAGGTCCTTTCAGGTTCAGGGTCAGCCTCAACAAGACTGCTTTTGTCTTTGCTCCTGTTCATATGAAAGAGAAGAGAACAAGAAAATATGGAATCCTCTATGTCACAGTATAGAGATTCCTTGAGGTGTCAGAGGAAAAGAAAAATAGAAGGAAGAAGTAGAGAATTCGAACTTACTGATGTGCGGAAAACGATCCGACACAAAACTCACCGGCAAGTGCACCGGGTCGCATCAAGTAATAATAACTCACGGGAGTGAGGTCGATCCCACAGGGATTGAAGGATTGAGCAATTTTGGTTTAGTGGTTGATTTAGTCAAGCGAATCAAGATTTGGTTGAGCGATTTGTGAATTGTAGAAATTAAATTGTATTGAAAGTAAAGGGAATGTGTAAATTGCATGAAATTAAAGAGGGCAAGAAATTAAAGTGCTGAATCTTAAAGAACAAGAAATTAAATGGCAGAAACTTAGAACACAAGAAATGTAAATTGCAGGATCTTAAAGTGCAAGAAATGTAAATGGCTTGAATTGTAAAGGGAATTGGGAGTTGGATTTGCAGAAATTAAACAAGGAAAAGTAAATTGCAACAAACAGAGAAAATAGAGATGACTTGGAGTTAATCGGATCCAAAACAAAAATGTAATTGAGCTTGAAAAGCATTAAGCAAGGAAAGTAAAATTGGAATTCAGATCTCAGGACCCAAGAGACTAGGTAACCAAGCCTAGATCTCAATGTCTTCCTAGATCCAACAAGAACAATTGCAAAGTAGATGAAGAATTGTAAATTGCAAAGAAAGTAGAAGAGGAAGTAATTAACTGAAACAGAAATTCGATTATGCAGTAAAATGAAACAGAGAGATCTTAGGATGAGATTGAAACAGAATTCCTTCAATTCTCTAACCCAAGATCCAAGCAAATGTAATTGAAATTGAAAGCAATAAAACTAAGAGGAAGAGAAGTGAATTCTCCTTCCCCGAGACTAAGAAACTAAAAGGGAAAGCTCCCTATGAAAACTAAAAAAGAAAAGCTCCGAAAACTAAAAAAAGCTCCTAAAAGTAAAAAGCTCTCCGAATAACTTGAATTCTATCCTATTTATACACTTTCTTCAAATGATCTTCAAGCCTTGAGTTGGGCCTTTGCTCTTGGTGGAATTGGGTTGAGAGAGGCCTTGGTTGATTGCTCTTGGAGTTTGGAGAGGAACCGAAGTGAATCAAGTGAACCGGGTTTGAATGTTGCAAAAGTTTGAGTGAAAGTTTGAGTAAAAGTTTGAGGCAAACTTTTACTCCAACTTTTCATATCAGCTCCCTCATTTTGCTGATACCAACGTTGGTGCAAAAGTTAGGGGTCTAACTTTTGCTCCAACGTTGGCCTCCTCATGTGCACTCATGGCGCCAACGTTAGCCCAAAAGTTAGGGGCTAACGTTGGCGCAAACTTTTGCTCCTCCTTTGTGTAGAGGCTAACGTTGGCGCAAACTTTTGGTGCCCCAGGGAGTGTTTTGCATGTGCCAACGTTAGCCCAAAAGTTAGGGGCTAACGTTGGGGCAAACTTTTCACCCAAAAGTTTGTGCAAAAGTTTGAGGCTAACTTTTGGTCCAACTTTTGCTTCCTGGTTCATTTTCACTTATTTCAAAAGTTTGAGCTAAAGTTTGAGGCAAACTTTTGCTCAAACTTTTTGTCCTCTCTTCCTCCTAGCCATTCCTTCTTGCTTCAACCTTTCTCCAAGCTTTCTTCACCTATCATTAATCAACCAAACACATCAAAGCTATGCTCAAAATCATGAGATATTCATTCTTTCACAATATGTAACAAATATAGCATAAAACCTCATGAAATTGCATTAATTCATCTATGGTTGATTCAATCAAAGGAAGCATGAAAATCTACCCAAATTGGCTTGCTTAGACCTCAAGAAAGTGCATAATTCAAGTGAAAACAAAAGAAAAAGACTAGTGAAACTAGGCTAAGATGACTTGTCATCACAACACCAAACTTAAAGCTTGCTTGTCCCCAAGCAAGAAATGAATTATGCTCAGAGGTTCTTTCAATTAAGATGGATTGAAGAACACTTGTAAAGTACAGTGAGTGAAGTGATTAAGTAACAGTGGGGTGAACTCTAAATTATATGCTCATGCAAGGGCTTCAGTGCTCACTAGTCCTTACATATTGGGAGTCGTAGGTCTTAGGATTTTCATCCAAATGGTATCATAGAGATCTCTTTATATGTAATCACCTTGAAGCAGCTTATAGTTTCTGTGCTTTGGCCTCGACTCTAAGTGTCATGTCTCAAAGCGGATCTTTAAATAAGTTTTCAATCAATACTCCTAAACCAGTTGGTTTTAAGGTATTAGGTGTTAAAGCACCCCTAAGGATTTACTTGCTCAAGCCTCTTTCCTTGACACACTTCAACCACAAGCATTTACTAGGATAACAACTCTTTGAGTTTTTGTTTCTTTCTTTCTTTTTCTGCCTAGTAATTGATGCTCAGAGCCTTGGGCCATGTTCTTTTTGTTTTTGTATTTTCTTTACTTTTCTTTTTTGTTTTGTTTGCTGCTTCTCGGATCAATTGATTTTTGAGAATCTCCACAATACTTCTTTGAACTTCATATCCTGCCTATGAGCTCCCATGCAAGTTTTCACAAGCATGCAACCTCAATACATAATCATACAACTA
The DNA here is from genome assembly GCF_014773155.1 of Arachis stenosperma. Lineage (NCBI taxonomy): Eukaryota > Viridiplantae > Streptophyta > Magnoliopsida > Fabales > Fabaceae > Arachis > Arachis stenosperma. The sequence continues at coordinate 72,112,271 of NC_080381.1, read as the reverse complement.
GAACCACCACTTCTCCTAATCCTTTGCTTACCTCAAAATTGTTTAATTCCTCAATCCTTCGTTTCAAAGAACTTTCATGTGATGCATTCTTGAAAATTGAGTGCAAACAAGTTTTGAAGATAAGAATGTTGTGAATAATCAAGCATCTTGCTTATTGAATTATAAAGAAAGACTATGCTATGCAGGCAGGCAGGGGTATATAAAGAAAGCGATACTATGCAGACAGGCAGGGCAAATAAGGGTACAATCCAACTTTCAATTACAGCAATATTTGATGTAAAACAATCACTTAACAATACAACCTGTTGGAGTTCACTTGCTTTCCTTCTTCTCATCATCATCAATGCTGACTTTCATGTTCATCTTTCACCTCTTTGGTTGATGATGCTAAAAATCTCCAAAAGTTTGTATGATATTCTGCAGTGATATTGGAAGTTGCTTGTTCCCCAAGCACTTAGAAACAGTGGTTAGTCTGCATGATTTATTTGTGGGCTTTTTGAACTTATTTTGGTGTGGGAACACCAAACTTAGTACCTTGCCAAAGGTTTTCATTAACCATGTGTGAAATTCTTTTTTTCTTTCTCAAAAGTAATAAGGCTGAAAACTAGAAAATAGCAAAATAGTTAACTAATTCATCCAGTATGCTTGAAGCCCATATTATGCATAAGGTGAGAATGTGTGTTATAATGGGATTTTGGTAGAACACCAAACTTAGAATTCTTCATTCTCCCTTAGATTGTTTTGGTGTGCAACACCAAACTTAGCTTCTTGCAATCTAGATAAAGCTAGATAACCTTTTTATTGAAATAGATATGAAAAGAGAACTACCTCAGGTTGGGTTGCCTCCTAACAAGCGCTTCTTTATTGTCACTAGCTTGACATGTTGTTCTTCACTTTCTTCCTCTTCTTCTAGTTGGTTAAGAGGAATGACCTCAAGGGGGGAAAAATTTCAGCTGTTGTCCCCTTTCTTAGTCTTTTCTCAGCAAGCCTCCTTTTGTACACAGCTTGATTGAGCTTGCTTGCTAGTTCAGGGGAAGGATTGTTTGCAGTTGACCTTCTCTTGAATGTTGTCCTTTGTAGCTTGGTCACAATCCTCTTCTCGGTGTTTTTGTTAATTGCCTTCACTTTCTTGAATCCAAGTCTTGGTAGTTGTGTGATTGTTAGAGTCTTCTTTTCATCAAGAGCCTCTTGCAATGGTGGTTCTGTAAGCTCTTCCTCTGTGTACTTCTCTGCTTCAATTGAGTTTGGAATTCTTTGGTTGTCTTTCTCACTTTCTTGTTCTTCCACTTCCTTTTTTACACTCAACATTTGTTTTAATAGCTCTTTCATGGAGGAGGTTTGTTGATCTTCCTAACATTTCTTCATCTCCTCTTCATATCTTTCAATCATGGATTCAATTGTTGAGCCATTTTGTTTCAAGGAGGTTTGAGAAAGTTGTGAGTTTTCATGTTCCCTTGTCATCTCAAGTGGCTTCTGTGAATATGCAAGGTCAGGTTCAAATGTTTCCTCTACCTCATTTTTCATTGAAATTTCTCTTGACACAGAGGCTTCCTCATCTTGCTTTTCCACTTCCTCACCCACAAATTTGTCTTCATCCTTACTGTTTGATGGTTCTAAGTTCCTCTTTGTTTGCTCTAAGGGCCCATTCATTTTCTTGAGGATGGTTTCTTCCCAAGATTGGGGTTGTGTGAATCTTTCCACGACTTTTCTGTGTATTTCAATGGCTTCGCGTTGGCGTTCTAAGGGTTCTTTGGACCATTGAAGGTAATCCTCAACTGCTAATTCAAGAGATGAAGGTTGAGAGTAATTTTGGTGACGTGAATGTGTTATGGTGGAGTTGTGTTGAGGGGTGTGGAATGAGTTGTGTGATTGATGGGATGACTGGTATGGATTTTGGAGGAAACTTTGTATTGAGGCATAATCAAGTGATGAAGAACTTTTAAATGAGAAACTGGGACGTGAGGGTGGATGCTCTTTCATTCTGTGGTGATACTCCCATCTACCATGAGGATAATAATATGAATTATTTTGTAGTGGTGGTTGGTATCCCATATGATTCTCCTACTCATCTTGTGTCTCTGAAGTAAATCTCCATGGATTGGAGTACTTATAATTTGTATTTTCTTGGTGATATTCCCAGCCACCATTAGAGATTGGTGATGGTGGGTAATATCCCCTAAAACTTGTTTGATCATAAGATGAGTTGAACTCCATTTGAACTTTGGAAAACACAACACCATTGAAAATTGAAATTACTCATATCAGAGATGAGAATTTCTTAGTGAGGCATAAACTCAAACACCTTGGTTTCAATCTAAAACAGAGAACAAAAATAAAGAAAATGCTTGATCTAGACCACCACCTCAGTTAATCATTGTCAATCTATTCAATCCCCGGCAACGGCGCCAAAAACTTGATGTGCGGAAAACGATCCGACACAAAACTCACCGGCAAGTGCACCGGGTCGCATCAAGTAATAATAACTCACGGGAGTGAGGTCGATTCCACAGGGATTGAAGGATTGAGCAATTTTGGTTTAGTGGTTGATTTAGTCAAGCGAATCAAGATTTGGTTGAGCGATTTGTGAATTGCAGAAATTAAATTGTATTGAAAGTAAAGGGAATGTGTAAATTGCATGAAATTAAAGAGGGCAAGAAATTAAAGTGCTGAATCTTAAAGAACAAGAAATTAAATGGCAGAAACTTAGAACACAAGAAATGTAAATTGCAGGATCTTAAAGTGCAAGAAATGTAAATGGATTGAATTGTAAAGGGAATTGGGAGTTGGATTTGCAGAAATTAAACAAGAAAAAGTAAATTGCAACAAACAGAGAAAATAGAGATGACTTGGAGTTAATCAGATCCAAAACAGAAATGTAATTGAGCTTGAAAAGCATTAAGGAAGGAAAGTAAAATTGGAATTCAGATCTCAGGACCCAAGAGACTAGGTAACCAAGCCTAGATCTCAATGCCTTCCTAGATCCAACAAGAACAATTGCAAAGTAGATGAAGAATTGTAAATTGCAAAGAAAGTAGAGGAGGAAGTAATTAACTGAAACAGAAATTCGATTATGCAGTAAAATGAAACAGAGAGATCTTAGGATGAGATTGAAACAGAATTCCTTCAATTCTCTAACCCAAGGTCCAAGCAAATGTAATTGAAATTGAAAGCAATAAAACTAAGAGGAAGAGAAGTGAATTCTCCTTCCCCGAGACTAAGAAACTAAAAGGGAAAGCTCCCTATGAAAACTAAAAAAGAAAAGCTCCGAAAACTAAAAAAAGCTCCTAAAAGTAAAAAGCTCTCCGAATAACTTGAATTCTATCCTATTTATACACTTTCTTCAAATGATCTTCAAGCCTTGAGTTGGGCCTTTGCTCTTGGTGGAATTGGGTTGAGAGAGGCCTTGGTTGATTGCTCTTGGAGTTTGGAGAGGAACCGAAGTGAATCAAGTGAACCGGGTTTGAATGTTGCAAAAGTTTGAGTAAAAGTTTGAGGCAAACTTTTACTCCAACTTTTCATATCAGCTCCCTCATTTTGCTGATACCAACGTTGGTGCAAAAGTTAGGGGTCTAACTTTTGCTCCAACGTTGGCCTCCTCATGTGCACTCATGGCGCCAACGTTAGCCCAAAAGTTAGGGGCTAACGTTGGCGCAAACTTTTGCTCCTCCTTTGTGTAGAGGCTAATGTTGGCGCAAAATTTTGGTGCCCCAGGGAGTGTTTTGCATGTGCCAACGTTAGCCCAAAAGTTAGGGGCTAACGTTGGGGCAAACTTTTCACCCAAAAGTTTGTGCAAAAGTTTGAGGCTAACTTTTGGTCCAACTTTTGCTTCCTGGTTCATTTTCACTTATTCCAAAAGTTTGAGCTAAAGTTTGAGGCAAACTTTTGCTCAAACTTTTTGTCCTCTCTTCCTCCTAGCCATTCCTTCTTGCTTCAACCTTTCTCCAAGCTTTCTTCACCTATCATTAATCAACCAAACACATCAAAGCTATGCTCAAAATCATGAGATATTCATTCTTTCACAATATGTAACAAATATAGCATAAAACCTCATGAAATTGCATTAATTCATCTATGGTTGATTCAATCAAAGGAAGCATGAAAATCTACCCAAATTGGCTTGCTTAGACCTCAAGAATGTGCATAATTCAAGTGAAAACAAAAGAAAAAGACTAGTGAAACTAGGCTAAGATGACTTGTCATCACAACACCAAACTTAAAGCTTGCTTGTCCCCAAGCAAGAAATGAATTATGCTCAGAGGTTCTTTCAATTAAGATGGATTGAAGAACACTTGTAAAGTACAGTGAGTGAAGTGATTAAGTAACGGTAGGGTGAACTCTAAATTATATGCTCATGCAAGGGCTTCAGTGCTCACTAGTCCTTACATATTGGGAGTCGTAGGTCTTAGGATTTTCATCCGAATGGTATCATAGAGATCTCTTTATATGTAATCACCTTGAAGCAGCTTATAGTTTCTGTGCTTTGGCCTCGACTCTAAGTGTCATGTCTCAAAGCGGCTCTTTAAATAAGTTTTCAATCAATACTCCTAAACCAGTTGGTTTTAAGGTATTAGGTGTTAAAGCACCCCTAAGGATTTACTTGCTCAAGCCTCTTTCCTTGACACACTTCAACCACAAGCATTTACTAGGATAACAACTCTTTGAGTTTTTGTTTCTTTCTTTCTTTTTCTGCCTAGTAATTGATGCTCAGAGCCTTGGGCCATGTTCTTTTTGTTTTTGTATTTTCTTTACTTTTCTTTTTTGTTTTGTTTGCTGCTTCTCGGATCAATTGATTTTTGAGAATCTCCACAATACTTCTTTGAACTTCATATCCTGCTGGTGGACGAAATTGTGATCCATGTTCTTTAAGTTGTACTCATTGTAAAATTATGGAATTTAGAAATTGGCACGAGTGAACACAACTCCGTTCAACTAACCAGCAAGTGTACTGGGTCGTCCAAGTAATAAACCTTACGCGAGTAAGGGTCGATCCCACAGAGATTGTTGGTATGAAGCAAGCTATGGTCACCTTGTAAATCTCAGTTAGGCAGATTAAACCAATTGATTATGGATTTTCTAAAATAAATAATAAACAGAAAATAAAAAGGGATAGAATACTTATGCAGATTCATTGGTGGGAATTTCAGATAAGCATATGGAGGTACTGTAAGGCTCAAGGACGCTTGCTCTCCTACTTGCTTCAACTCAATCCTTCTTACTCCTTTCCATGGCAAGCTGTATGTAGGGCATCACCGTTGTCAGTGGCTACATCCCATCCTCTCAGTGAAAATGGTCCTCTGCGGCTGTCACTCGCATGGCTAATCATCTGTCGGTTCTCAATCAGGTTGGAATAGAATCCATTGATTCTTTTGCGTTTGTCATCACGCCCAACCTTCAGGAGTTTGAAGCTCGTCACAGTCATTCAATCCCAGAATCCTACTCGGAATACCATAGACAAGGTTTAGACTTTCTGGATTCTCATGAATGCCGCCATCTATCTAACTTATACCACGAAGATTCTGTTGGGGAATCTAAGAGATACACATTCAAGCTCTGTTGCATGTAGAACGGAAGTGGTTGTCAATCACGCGCGTTCATAAGTGAGAATGATAATGAGGGTTATTTAATCATCACATTCATCATGTTCTTGGGTGCGAATGAATATCTTGGAATAAGAATAAAAGAGAATTGAATAAAAGAAAATAGAATTGCATTAATACTTGAGGTACAGCAGAGCTCCACACCCTTAATCTATGGTGTGCAGAAACTCCACCGTTGAAAATACATAAGTAAAAGGTTCAGGCATGGCCGAATGGCCAGCCCCCAAAACGTGATCAATAGCCTCTTAGGATGAAGAATAAAACAAAACTGAGACCAAAGATGTCTAATACAATAGTAAGAGGTCCTATATATACTAGACTAGCTACTAGGGTTTACATGAGTAAGTAATTGATGCATAAATCCACTTCCGGGGCCCACTTGGTGTATGCTTGGGCTGAGCTTGATCAATCCACGAGCTGAGGCTTCTCTTGGAGTTGAACTCCGAGTTATGACGTGTTTTGGGCGTTCAACTCCGGATCATGACGTTTTTCTGGCGTTTAACTCCAGACAGCAGCATGAACTTGACGTTCAACGCCAAGTTACGTCGTCAATTTCCGAATAAAGTATGGACTATTATATATTTCTGGAAAGCCCTGGATGTCTACTTTCCAACGCCATTGAGAGCGCGCCAATTGGAGTTCTCTAGCTCCAGAAAATTTATTTCGAGTGCAGGGAGGTCAGAATCCAACAGCATCAGCAGTCCTTTTGTCAGCCTTTTTCAGAGTTTTGCTCAAGTCCCTCAATTTCAGTCAGAATTTACCTGAAATCACAGAAAAATACACAAACTCATAGTAAAGTCCAGAAATGTGAATTTAACATAAAAACTAATGAAAACATCCCTAAAAGTAGCTTGAACTTACTAAAAACTACCTAAAAACAATGCCAAAAAGCGTATAAATTATCCGCTCATCACCTGCCTATGAGCTCCCATGCAAGTTTTCACAAGCATGCAACCTCAATACATAATCATACAACTAGAACCACCACTTCTCCTAATCCTTTGCTTACCTCAAAATTGTTTAATTCCTCAATCCTTCGTTTCAAAGAACTTTCATGTGATGCATTCTTGAAAATTGAGTGCAAACAAGTTTTGAAGATAAGAATGTTGTGAATAATCAAGCATCTTGCTTATTGAATTATAAAGAAAGACTATGCTATGCAGGCAGGCAGGGGTATATAAAGAAAACTATACTATGCAGACAGGCAGGGCAAATAAGGGTACAATCCAACTTTCAATTACAGCAATATTTGATGTAAAACAATCACTTAACAATACAAACTGTTGGAGTTCACTTGCTTTCCTTCTTCTCATCATCATCAATGCTGACTTTCATGTTCATCTTTCACCTCTTTGGTTGATGATGCTAAAAATATCCAAAAGTTTGTATGATATTCTGCAGTGATATTGGAAGTTGCTTATTCCCCAAGCACTTAGAAACAGTGGTTAGTCTGCATGATTTATTTGTGGGCTTTTTGAACTTACTTTGGTGTGGGAACACCAAACTTAGTACCTTGCCAAAGGTTTTCATTAACCATGTGTGAAATTCTTTTTTTCTTTCTCAAAAGTAATAAGGCTGAAAACTAGAAAACAGCAAAATAGTTAACTAATTCATCCAGTATGCTTGAAGCCCATATTATGCATAAGGTGAGAATGTGTGTTATAATGGGATTTTGGTGGAACACCAAACTTACAATTCTTCATTCTCCCTTAGATTGTTTTGGTGTGCAACACCAAACTTAGCTTCTTGCAATCTAGATAAAGCTAGTTAACCTTTTTATTGAAATAGATATGAAAAGAGAACTACCTCAGGTTGGGTTGCCTCCTAACAAGCGCTTCTTTATTGTCACTAGCTTGACATGTTGTTCTTCACTTTCTTCCTCTTCTTCCAGTTGGTTAAGAGGAATGACCTCAAGGGGGGAAAAGTTTCAGCTGTTGTCCCCTTTCTTAGTCTTTTCTCAGCAAGCCTCCTTTTGTACACAGCTTGATTGAGCTTGCTTGCTAGTTCAGGGGAAGGATTGTTTGCAGTTGACCTTCTCTTGAATGTTGTCCTTTGTAGCTTGGTCACAATCCTCTTCTCGGTGCTTTTGTTAATTGCCTTCACTTTCTTGAATCCAAGTCTTGGTAGTTGTGTGATTGTTAGAGTCTTCTTTTCATCAAGAGCCTCTTGCAATGGTGGTTCTATAAGCTCTTCCTCTGTGTACTTCTCTGCTTCAATTGAGTTTGGAATTCTTTGGTTGTCTTTCTCACTTTCTTGTTCTTCCACTTCCTCTTTTACACTCAACATTTGTTTTAATAGCTCTTTCATGGAGGAGGTTTGTTGATCTTCCCAACATTTCTTCATCTCCTCTTCATATCTTTCAATCATGGATTCAATTGTTGAGCCATTTTGTTTCAAGGAGGTTTGAGAGAGTTGTGAGTTTTCATGTTCCCTTGTCATCTCAAGTGGCTTCTGTGAATATGCAAGGTCAGGTTCAAATGTTTCCTCTACCTCATTTTTCATTGAAATTTCACTTGACACAGAGGCTTCCTCATCTTGCTTTTCCACTTCCTCACCCACAAATTTGTCTTCATCCTTACTGTTTGATGGTTCTAAGTTCCTCTTTGTTTGCTCTAAGGGCCCATTCATTTTCTTGAGGATGGTTTCTTCCCAAGATTGGGGTTGTGTGAATCTTTCCACGACTTTTCTGTGTATTTCAATGGCTTCACGTTGGCGTTCTAAGGGTTCTTTGGACCATTGAAGGTAATCCTCAACTGCTAATTCAAGAGATGAAGGTTGAGAGTAATTTTGGTGACGTGAATGTGTTATGGTGGAGTTGTGTTGAGGGGTGTGGAATGAGTTGTGTGATTGATGGGATGACTGGTATGGATTTTGGAGGAAACTTTGTATTGAGGTATAATCAAGTGATGAAGAACTTTTAAATGAGAAACTGGGACGTGAGGGTGGATGCTCTTTCATTCTGTGGTGATACTCCCATCTACCATGAGGATAATAATATGAATTATTTTGTAGTGGTGGTTGGTATCCCATATGATTCTCCTGCTCATCTTGTGTCTCTGAAGTAAATCTCCATGGATTGGAGTACTTATAATTTGTATTTTCTTGGTGATATTCCCAGCCACCATTAGAGATTGGTGATGGTGGGTAATATCCCCTAAAACTTGTTTGATCATAAGATGAGTTGAACTCCATTTGAACTTTGGAAAACACAACGCCATTGAAAATTGAAATTACTCATATCAGAGATGAGAATTTCTTAGTGAGGCATAAACTCAAACACCTTGGTTTCAATCTAAAATAGAGAACAAAAATAAAGAAAATGCTTGATCTAGACCACCACCTCACTTAATCATTGTCAATCTATTCAATCCCCGGCAACGGCGCCAAAAACTTGATATGCGGAAAACGATCCGACACAAAACTCACCGGCAAGTGCACCGGGTCGCATCAAGTAATAATAACTCACAGGAGTGAGGTCGATCCCACAGGGATTGAAGGATTGAGCAATTTTGGTTTAGTGGTTGATTTAGTCAAGCGAATCAAGATTTGGTTGAGCGATTTGTGAATTGCAGAAATTAAATTGTATTGAAAGTAAAGGGAATGTGTAAATTGCATGAAATTAAAGAGGGCAAGAAATTAAAGTGCTGAATCTTAAAGAACAAGAAATTAAATGGCAGAAACTTAGAACACAAGAAATGTAAATTGCAGGATCTTAAAGTGCAAGAAATGTAAATGGCTTGAATTGTAAAAGGAATTGGGAGTTGGATTTGCAGAAATTAAACAAGGAAAAGTAAATTGCAACAAACAGAGAAAATAGAGATGACTTGGAGTTAATCGGATCCAAAACAGAAATGTAATTGAGCTTGAAAAGCATTAAGCAAGGAAAGTAAAATTGGAATTCAGATCTCAGGACCCAAGAGACTAGCTAACCAAGCCTAGATCTCAATGCCTTCCTAGATCCAACAAGAACAATTGCAAAGTAGATGAAGAATTGTAAATTGCAAAGAAAGTAGAAGAGGAAGTAATTAACTGAAACAGAAATTCGATTATGCAGTAAAATGAAACAGAGAGATCTTAGGATGAGATTGAAACAGAATTCCTTCAATTCTCTAACCCAAGATCCAAGCAAATGTAATTGAAATTGAAAGCAATAAAACTAAGAGGAAGAGAAGTGAATTCTCCTTCCCCGAGACTAAGAAACTAAAAGGGAAAGCTCCCTATGAAAACTAAAAAAGAAAAGCTCCGAAAACTAAAAAAAGCTCCTAAAAGTAAAAAGCTCTCCGAATAACTTGAATTCTATCCTATTTATACACTTTCTTCAAATGATCTTCAAGCCTTGAGTTGGGCCTTTGCTCTTGGTGGAATTGGGTTGAGAGAGACCTTGGTTGATTGCTCTTGGAGTTTGGAGAGGAACCGAAGTGAATCAAGTGAACCGGGTTTGAATGTTGCAAAAGTTTGAGTAAAAGTTTGAGGCAACTTTTCATATCAGCTCCCTCATTTTGCTGATACCAACGTTGGTGCAAAAGTTAGGGGTCTAACTTTTGCTCCAACATTGGCCTCCTCATGTGCACTCATGGCACCAACGTTAGCCCAAAAGTTAGGGGCTAACGTTGGCGCAAACTTTTGCTCCTCCTTTGTGTTTTTCATGCGCCAACGTTAGCCTAAAAGTTAGAGGCTAACGTTGGCGCAAACTTTTGGTGCCCCAGGGAGTGTTTTTCATGCGCCAACGTTAGCCTAAAAGTTAGAGGCTAACGTTGGCGCAAACTTTTGGTGCCCCAGGGAGTGTTTTTCATGCGCCAACGTTAGCCTAAAAGTTAGAGGCTAACGTTGGCGCAAACTTTTGGTGCCCCAGGGAGTGTTTTGCATGTGCCAACGTTAGCCCAAAAGTTAGGGGCTAACGTTGGGGCAAACTTTTCACCCAAAAGTTTGTGCAAAAGTTTGAGGCTAACTTTTGGTCCAGCTTTTGCTTCCTGGTTCATTTTCACTTATTCCAAAAGTTTGAGCTAAAGTTTGAGGCAAACTTTTGCTCAAACTTTTTGTCCTCTCTTCCTCCTAGCCATTCCTTCTTGCTTCAACCTTTCTCCAAGCTTTCTTCACCTATCATTAATCAACCAAACACATCAAAGCTATGCTCAAAATCATGAGATATTCATTCTTTCACAATATGTAACAAATATAGCATAAAACCTCATGAAATTGCATTAATTCATCTATGGTTGATTCAATCAAAGGAAGCATGAAAATCTACCCAAATTGGCTTGCTTAGACCTCAAGAAAGTGCATAATTCAAGTGAAAACAAAAGAAAAAGACTAGTGAAACTAGGCTAAGATGACTTGTCATCACTTATCAAGAAAGATGGAGTTCAAATTGTGCATTAAGGAGGAGTGTTAGTCCATAAATAGAAGGATGTGAGAAGAGGGGAAGAAATTTTCAAAAACAAAGTAAAAGATTTTTAAAAACATTTTGAAAAATTGATTGATGATTTTCGAAAACTGAAAGTGGGAAAGAAATCAAGTGATTTTTGAAAAAGATTTTGAAATTAGAAATAAAAAAGATATGATTCAAAACTATTTTGAAAAAGATGTGATTAAAAAGATATGATTGAAAAGATATGATTTGAAAAACAATTTAAAAAGATTTGATTTTAAAAATTAATGACTTGGCTAACAAGAAAAGATATGATTCAAACATTAAACCTTTCTCAACAGAAAAGGCAACATACTTGAAATATTGAATCAAATCATTAATTGATAGCAAGTATTTTTGAAAATGGAAAGAAATTGATTTTGAAAAAGATTTGATTTGAAAAAGATTTGATTTTGAAAAGATTTTGAAAACTTGAAAAAAATTTGAATTGAAAACAGAATCTTCCCTCTTGTGCCATCCTGGCGTTAAACGCCCAGAATGGTGCACATTCTGGCGTTTAACGCCCAAAGCACTACCCTTTTGGGCGTTAAACGCCCAGCCGGGCACCCTGGCTGGCGTTTAAACGCCAGTTTGCCTTCTTCACTGGGCGTTTTGAACGTCCAGCTTTTTCTGTGTAATTCCTCTGCTGTATGTTCTGAACCTTCAATTCTCTGTATTATTGACTTGAAAAGACACAAATTAAAAATATTTTTGGATTTTTAATAATGTGGAATAATCAAAATGCAACTAAAATCAAATATCAATGCATGCAAGACACCAAACTTAACAGTTTGTATACTACTGATACTAACAAAATGAGAATGCACATGAGAAATAACAAAACACTCAAGTCAAGAGAATTCAAAGATCAGAGCAAGGAAATCATCAAGAACAACTTGAAGATTAATGAAGACACATGCATGAATTTGAAAAATGCAAGAAGAATAGAAACATGCAATTGACACCAAACTTAAAATGAGACACTAGACTCAAACAAGAAATATTTTTGTTTTTTTTTATTTTGTAAATTTTTTTTTGGATTTTTCGAAAATTAAGAGGAAGAAGAAAATAAATGTATCAAAATTCTTAATGAGAATTCCAGGAATCATGCAATGTTAGTCTAAAGCTTTAGTCTAAAGGAATTAGACATGGCTAGCCAAGCTTCAGCAGGACATTGCATTTAAGAGCTAAATTGATGAGAATCAATCAGCTTTGGTGATGATAAGAACATCACCTTGAAACATTAGAATTCATTCTTAAGAACTCTAAAAAATGCATAATCTAAGCAACAAGATGAACCGTCAGTTGTCCAAACTCAACAATCCCCGGCAACGGCGCCAAAAACATGGTGCACGAAATTGTGATTCATTCCTTTAACAACTCAAATAGTCCCCGGTAATGGTTCCAAAAACTTGGTGCTCAATACCATGGTCTAAACATAATTTCACAACTTCGCACAACTAACCAGCAAGTGCACTGGGTCGTCCAAGTAATAAACCTTACGCGAGTAAGGGTCGATCCCACGGAGATTGTTGGTATGAATCAAGCTATGGTCACCTTGTAAATCTCAGTCAGGCGGACTCAAATGGTTATGGGTGATATATGAATAAAGCATAAGATAAAGATAGAGATACTTATGTAATTCATTGGTGAGAACTTCAGACAAGCGAATGGAGATGCTTTGTCCCTTCCGTCTCTCTGCTTTCCTACTGTCTTCATCCAATCCTTCTTACTCCTTTCCATGGCAAGCTGTATGTTGGGCATCACCGTTGTCAGTGGCTACAGTCCTGTCCTCTCAGTGAAAATGTTCAACGCACCCTGTCACGGCACGGCTAATCATCTGTTGGTTCTCAATCAGGTTGGAATAGAATCCATTGATTCTTTTGCGTCTGTCACTAACGCCCAGCCTTCAGGAGTTTGAAGCTCGTCACAGTCATTCAATCATTGAATCCTACTCAGAATACCACAGACAAGGTTTAGACCTTCCGGATTCTCTTGAATGCCGCCATCAATTCTAGCTTATACCACGAAGATTCCGATTAAGAAATCCAAGAGATAAACATTCAAGCCTTGTTTGCTTGTAGAACGGGAGTGGTTGTCAGGCACGCGTTCATAAGTGAGAATGATGGTGAGCGTCACATAATCATCACATTCATCAAGTTCTTGAGTGCGAATGAATATCTTGGAATAAGAACAAGCTGAATTGAATAGAAGAACAGTAGTAATTGCATTAATACTCGAGGTACAGCAGAGCTCCACACCTTAATCTATGGTGTGTAGAAACTCCACCGTTGAAAATACATAAGAACAAAAGTGATCATTGGCCTCGGCCCCAGAGAGGGAACTAGAAGAACCAAGATGAAAATACAATAGTAAAAGGTCCTATTTGTAGAGAACTAGTAGCCTAGGGTTTACAGAAATGAGTAAATGACATAAAAATCCACTTCCGGGTCCACTTGGTGTGTGCTTGGGTTGAGCATTGAAGCATTTTCGTGTAGAGACTTCTCTTGGAGTTAAACGCCAGCTTTTGTGCCAGTTTGGGCGTTTAACTCCCATTCTTGTGCCAGTTCCGGCGTTTAACGCCCGGCAGTTTTGAGCTGATTTGGAACGCCGGTTTGGGCCATCAAATCTCGGGCAAAGTATGGACTATTATACATTTCTGGAAAGCCCAAGATGTCTACTTTCCAACGCCGTTGAGAGCGCGCCAATTGGGCTTCTGTAGCTCCAGAAAATCCACTTTGAGTGCAGGGAGGTCAGAATCCAACAACATCTGCAGTCCTTTTCAATCTCTGAATCAGATTTTTGCTCAGGTCCCTCAATTTCAGCCAGAAAATACCTGAAATCACAGAAAAATACACAAACTCATACTAAAGTCCAGAAAAGTGAATTTTAACTAAAAACTAATAAAAATATACTAAAAACTAACTAAAATACACTAAAAACATACTAAAAACAATGCCAAAAAGCGTATAAATTATCCGCTCATCATCGCCCCCAACCAACCACCTAGAATGGGAAAGTTCACAAATTATACCCCCTACTGGCTCCAATCATAGAAACCTACCACCGGATAGTAGAGCGAGGCATCCTCCCAAAGGCTAGAAAATTGAAGGAGCGAAGAGGCGGTAATAAAAGCCTGTACTGCGATGATTACAAACGATATAGATAGAAGACTCAAGACTGCTTCGACCTTAAGGATGCTGATGAATCCACATTTCATGATATTTATTTGCTCTATCTGGGTGGATTTCATTAACTTTTCTTACACTTATCCATTGAAATAGCATAGTTTCATGATTTCTTCTTAAATTATGCTTGAAAGTAAAAGCATGCTTTTTAGACCTTTTTAATTGCTAAATTTTATACACTTTAATCCCATTTGATGCCTTGATGTGTTTGCTAAGTGATTTCAAGTTTCCAAGGCAAGTATGGGTTGAAGAAATGAGAAAAAGAGCATGCAAAAGAGAAGAAACCATGAGGAAATGAAGTTTGGAAGATTCAGAATTCGTGCGTGCACACAGTAATGTGTGTGCAAGCATAAGTGCAAGCTTGGGATGCGTACGCGTGGGAGTGAATTTTGGCAGGTGACGCGTGCGCGTCACCCACGCATACGCGTGACTCGTGTCACATAAGCTCATTAATTGCAAATCGCTGGGGGCCAATTTTGGGCCTCCACAACCCAATCCAACTCATTTCTAAAGCTATTTCAACCCTAATTCAAGTGGAGGCAAAAGGGGGGCAAGTAAGTTTAGCTTTTACATTTTTTGTATTAGTTTTCTAGAGAGAGAAGCTCCCCCCCTCTCTCTAGAATTAGGTTAAGTTTTGTTAATTTTCTCTTAATTTGATGCTTTAATTCTTGTCTTGATTTAGTTTCTTTACTATTTCTTCTTCTAGCTTCTTATTTCTTTTAGATCTACTTGTTAATTTGACTTGTTAATTTGAATTTCTTCTACTTGTTAATTTGACTTGTTAATTTTTTTTAGTTCTAATTCTTGTCTTGAATTTGACTTGTTAATTAGGTTAGCTTCTTATTTTTTCTAGCTTCTTATTTCTTTTAGTTCTTCTTGTAATCAACCCTTGTTAATTTGAATTTCTATTAATGCAATTTAATATTTTTTGTTTATTGTTATTTAATTTAGTTGTTATTATTGTTTTCATGCACTTGGTAGCTTTAGATTTTATTTTTAATACAATTTAATATTATTTTATTTTCATGCACACCAAGTGTTTGATAAAATGCTTGGCTTAGTATTTACCTAGTTTTTCTTCACTCTTGGCTTGGAATTGAGGACTTTGGTGACCCTTGAGTCATTGATATCCATTCTTGATTGATATATTAGAGTAGTTAGTTGATTTGGTTTCCACTAACTCTAAGCCTTCCATTAATAGATTTGGCTAGGACTTGTGGATTGAAATCAATTATGCCTATTTGACTTATCCTCGATGTAGGGTTGACTAAGTAGGTTTAACTCTTCATAATCATCATGTGTTTGTGGTCAATGGCTAGGATAGGTAACCTTAGCTCTCAATCCTTGCTAAGAGGTTTCTTAGCATTTGAATTTCCCTTTTCCTTGATTAATTGCCTTTGAATTTAATTGCTTTCATTTAATTCCTTGCATGTTTATTTACTTTCTTGCAGTTTAAATTCTTGTCAATTGCTATCTCAACCCCCACTACCTAATAGCAAATAATTGATCACTTAATTGTAACTCCTAGGGAAGACGACCCGGGACTTAAAACTCCTAGTTTATATTTGATTTGAATTGTGACATTCCTTGATTTAAAATTTGATTGAGAGGATCCATTGCCGGTTCGGACTATACTTGCAACGGAAAAAATCATATTTTATCTGAATTTCGAATTGGCATAATCCTCATCTATTAGACACCCTTGATAAACCACTATTTTATGGTTTATTTTGTATTGAATTGAGTGGATTCTATCCATTATTCTCATACTTATGTATTGGTGTGCGTGTACGCAAAACCCACACTATTTCGTACAGCAGTAGTACTAGCAAGTGCACTGGGTTGTCTAAGTAATACCTAAGCGAGTCAGGGTCAATCCTACGAGGATTGTGGCTTGAAGCAAGCTATGGTTGTCTTGCAGGTCTTAGTCAGGTGAAATCAGAAGTTGTTGGATTAAGAAGTTAGCTATTAGGAATTATATGATGGGAATAGAGTTGGGAGTTGGAGTTGCTTTGTCTTTCTGAAGTAACTCCGGTACTACTGTATTCTTTGCTTGAGAATGATCTTCTTTTACGGCAGGCTATGAGTGATCAAAGCCATTGCCCGTGGTCATTGATCTCCTCTACTACAGTATGAACACCGTTGGCTGTGGCCATCAGCCGTGGTCATTCAATCCAATGGAGGGTGAAGCGTTTAGCAATCCATTCTCTTGGTGATCCTACTCAAAACACCACAGACAAGGTCAAATCTTCCGGATCAAAGAACGCTGCTTCTTTGGATTCTAGCCTATACCACAGAGACCCTAATCTCCCCAGAGATAGACTGAACTGGTATCTCGAGAAGTCCCCAACGAAATCGCGGATTAACCGTCTGAGAGATGTAAAAACATAGCTGTTGGCTCGTGCTTTTCTTCTAGGTACTCACACAAACCCAAGTAGACGCTGGTGTTTGTTAGGCCCGTTCATCTTAATGTGATGAACAGAGCCAATTTGTCAGATCGTCCTGTTCACCACGATGAAGATCGAGATATACATCTTAGGAATAGATCAAACACGGATCGAAGAAGAAACAGTAGTACTTTTATTAATTCATAGGACTCAGCAAGGCTCCTCCCCTCAACCTAGGATGTTTAGAAACTCATACTAAAAGTAAAAACAATGGAAAAACAAAAATATGGTAGACCTCCCTTAGTAGGAGGTGTAAAAGTGATGTAAGTCTCTTGAATTACATAGATAAGATCCCTTAAATTCTGAAAGATGACTAGTAAGGATAAAACATTATATTTAGTGCTAAAATCTACTTTTGGGGCCCACTTAGTGAGTATTTGGTCTGAGCTTTGATGAGATCCACATGCTATAAGGCTCCTTAGGTCCTCTCTGGTCCTTTGGATGCTAGGCTCTGCTCTTTGGGCGCTGGATGCCTGGAAGGGGGCAGGAAGCTGGCGTTGGATGCCAGTTTTGGGCATTCTAATCCGAAGCAAAGTATAAACTATTATATATTGCTGGAAAGCTCTAGAAGTCAAATTTCCAAAGACGTTGAGATCGCTCCAGTTGGTGTTTTGTAGCTCCAGAAAAGCTCTTCCGAATGTAGGCAGGTCAGATCTGGACAGCATCTACAGTGCTTTCTCTGTCTTTGAATCAGACTTCTGCTCCAGCTCCTCAATTTCTGCCAAAAAATACCTGAAATTACCCAAAAACACAAAAACTCATAGTATACTCCAAAAATGTGAATTTAACACTAAATCCTATAAAAACTCAATAAAAACTAAATGAAAAATACTAAAAACTATATGAAAATGATGTCAAAAAGCGAATAAAATATCCGCTCATCATGCATATAATTCACATGTTTCACATTTTCCTTCCTAATTTTGTGCTATGATTGAAAACATGCTTCTTTGGCCTTAAATTTGCTAATTTTATTCCTCTTTATTTACCATTCGATGCCGTGATATGTGTGTTAAGTGATTTTAGGTTTTCTAGGGCAGGAATGGCTTAGAGGATGGAAAGGAAGCATGCAAATGTGGAAAGAACACAAGAAATTGAAGTTTTGAGAAGCTGGCAGCAACGCGCACGCGTGGACGACGTGTATGCGTGACTGGTGCAGCAGACATATGACGCGCACACATGGCTGACGCCTACGCTGGCCAGGTGAAAAGTTCAGCGACACGCACGCGTTATTGACATGTACGCGTGACGAGCGTTGATAAACCACTATTTTATGGTTTATCTTGTACTCAATTGAGTGGTTTTTATCAACTCTTTACCCACTTATTCATACTATTTGCATGGTTTTGTATTTGCCTTCCTAATTATGTGCTTTGATTGAAAACATGCTTCTTTGACCTTAATTTTATTAACATTAATTCTCCTTTTATACCATTAGATGCCTTGATATGTGTGTTAAGTGTTTTCAAAGATTACAAGGCAGGAATGGCTCAGAGGATGGAAAGGAAGCATGCAAAAGTGGAAGGAATACAAGAAGTTGGAGAAATTGCTAAGCTGTCCAGCCTGACCTCTTCGAACTCAAACAACGATAACTTTAGCTACAGAGGTCCAAACGATGCAGTTCCAGTTGCGTTGGAAAGCTAACGTCCGGGGCTTCGATTTGATATATAATTTGCCATAGCTGCCCCGACGCCAGGCGACGCGAACGCATGGGTCACGCGGACGCGTGACCCGGCAGGAGCGCAACCCGCGCGGCCGCGTGGACGACGCGACCGCGTCACTCTTCCGCGACCTGTACGGACCAGAAAGCACTGGAAGTGACTTCTGGGCTGTTTCTGACCTAGTTTTCGGCCCAAAGAACACAGATTAGAGGTTATAAAGTAGGGGAATGCATCCATTCAAAAGAATGCTTTTCATAATTCACCTTCCATGATTTAGATTTAGTTTAGAGAGAGGTTCTCTCCTCTCTCTCTTTAGGATTTAGGTAGTGTTTTTAGAAATTAGGATTTAGGACGTCTCTTAGCTTTCAAGAGTAACTCTGGATCCAGATTTAAATGTTCTTTTATTTTAAGTTTTACTCTTATTTATTTATTCCAACATTTGAATTGATTATTATAATTTGATTTATGAATTTCTCCCATGTCACGTATTGTTCTTTGAATTAATGATAATTGAGGTATTTTCAGTTTATAATTGTTCTCTTGAATTAAGTTGCCATTGCTTCCCATCTAAGGATATTTTTATTATTCCAGCAATTTTACTCTTTCCCCTTTTGGCCTTGGTTAAATAATTGGTAACTCTTGAGTTATTAAACTCATTGTTGATTGAAAATTGGAATTCATCCACTTAACTTACCTTCATAGTTAGAGGTTAACAAAGTGGGAAAAAAAATCCAATTCTCATCACAATTGATAAGGATAACTAGGATAGGACCTCCAGTCTTTATACCTTGCCAAGAGTTTATTTTACAGTTATTTATTTATTTTTATTGCTTTGAAAATATGCTTGTGCCCATTGCCCAAATTCTCAAAACCCCCAATTTACAATCTCCATAGCCAATAATAAGAACATACCTCCCTGCAATTCCTTGAGAAGACGACTCGAGGTTTGAATACTCGGTTAACAATTTTTAAAGGGGTTTGTTACTTGTGACAACCAAAACGTTTGTACGAAGGGATTTTTGTCAGTTTAGAGACTATATCTACAACGCAACTGTTTTTATGACATTCTTTACTGGCAAAAATCCTAACGTCAAAATGGCGCCGTTGCCGGGGAATTGCAAACGTGTGCCTTATTATTGGTTATTGTAAATATTAAAAAAAAATTCTTTTGCTTGTTTATTTATTTGTGTTTTTAATTTTTATTAATTACTATGAATTCTCACCCCTCTCGCTTTGAGTTTGGTTCTAACTTTGTTGAAGGAAATAGAAACCACAGCAGGAATATGCATCAAGGTCAGACCAATCAAGGATGGATGGAGCCAAGAGGATCTAATCAACCCTTTTGGCAACAACACCATCCTAGATATCATGGACAAAGACCAGGCTATAATGCATCCCAAGCTGATAGATATGGTGGACCACCTTGTAGCTACCAACAAGCCCCACCCTATGCTCAGAGATCATCCTTTCAACACAACCTCAACCCACCATACTCACAAGCCCCTTTCTGCCATTCACCTCCATATGACCCTAACCCTCAACTACCATACCAACCACCTTATGAGCCATATGAACCATATATAGAACCACCCCAATTCCAACCCAATTACTCACAAGAACCACCACTTCAATATTCACCATCTCCATATCCATCAATCCAAGAGCATTATGATCCTACTTATGAAAACCAAGTGCATCAAGAGGCAAAGGATCGTCTCAAGGAAACAATGGATCGATTTCAGGCAACCACTCAACAACTGGGGCAAGTATTAATTCAATGGGCTTCTAGACGCTTAAATACACAAGGATCAGCCACAGCCCCATGTGGACAGTCTAGTGAAGAGCATAGCATAAAGGAGATATCAGAAACTCCATTGGACAAGACAGAGCATGAATTCATACTAGAACAAGTAGAAGAAGCTATCATTGTTCAAGAAGAAGAGTTGGTTGAAGACTTAGAGACGCAGAACCTCTCCAAGACGGTTGAAATTGATGCTGAAGAGGGTGTACAACCTCCAAAGCATATCATAGTTGAAGAGTTGGAAGAGGTTGATCAAGAGATGGAGATTCAAGAAGAAGAAGCACAACCTCCCATGCCCTTGGAAAGCAATGAAAAGGAGATTGAATTGAAAGAGAGCTACCAAGAGGAAGAGGTTGAAATTGAAGAAGTTTGCAAAGAGGTGGTAGTTATCCGAAAAGAGCATAAGGGAGTAGAGCTTGCAATTTCATTAAAAATGCCTCCCCCTAAGTCACCATCATCCTTCACAACATTCAAGTGGGTAAAATTCATATCCCATAGCTTTCTAATTCCACTTGAATATGGGCTACTGGAGACGGATGGTCAACTTAGAGCTCTTTGTGGCATTAAGAGTAAAAGGAAGATGGTCAGTGGTAAGAATTGTCCTGCAAGGTTCATCATGGTTGGAAGCTTTAAGCTTAAACGTAAAGGTTGGTATAGAGCTCAACTGAATGGGTCTAGGAAGCTGTTTGGTCGCTGCAGTGAGAATTCAAATCACCTTTCACCCGGCTGGAAAAATGCAGATCAAGACAAAAACGGGTGTAAAGGTAAAGTTTGGGATCCTGGAATCTGTTCTGACATTTGTCACCCCGGGAGCCTAAGAATCTATTTGAAGCTTCGTAAGGGCTTTACGTGCTTAGTTTGGGACCCCGGAGGTTACTGGAGATACAAACATTGGTGGAGATTCCTAGATGAGTTCAAGCACAAGCCACCATAACAAGGAGCTCACCAAATGTCCAACTTAAGGACTTTAACTAAAAGTGCTAGGTGGGAGACAACCCACCATGGTATGATCGTTTCTTTTTCAATTTTATTTCATTTTGTTTGTTTTTATTTTATTTTATTATATTGAACCTGGAGTTTTGCATCACATTCATATTAACACTGCATTCTGCATCTTTTCAGACTAAAAAAAAAAAGCGAGCACGCGACGCGACCGCATCAGCGACGCATCCGCGTCGCAAGGAGATGAGAGAATAATAAATTGAACAGAGAGTTACGCAGGAGCAGGGCTGGAGGCGCGCTATTAGCACAAATTGACTCCACGCGAACGCGTCGATGACGTGTCCGCGTCATTTGGAAAAATAGCCTCCCACGCGACCGCGTCACCTGAAATCGGCGTAAAAAGGGCGTATGGCGAAAGTTGAGCTGCAATTGGGCTGGACCCGTGCTAGCAGCGCTAGCCCTGCCACACGAACGCATCACCCACGCGTCCGCGTCATATTGGAAATAAGGCCACCCACGCGATCGCGTCGACCACGCGACCGCGTCACCCTTGATTTTGGCAATACCAAGTTTCGAACAGAGAGTTGTGCGACCGCGAGGCTGCACTCGCACCACTAGCACAAATCGAGTCACGCGATCGCGTGCCCCACGCGTCCGCGTCGCCCAACCTTATCGCGCACCACGCGACCGCGTCGCCAGCGTCGCACAACCTATCCAGATTAGTGCCAATTTTCTTATCTTCTCTTTTCTAATCCTAATTTCTTCCTTCTCTCTCCTTTCTCACTCTCTTTTTTCTTCTCATCCTTTTTCCCTCTCATTTTATTTTACTTCATTTATTTGCATATTTCATTCATTGCATTATTCTCATTGGTGTTGGAGTTTTTTTTGGATAAGTGCCTTATATTATTTGAGCACGTGGCTACTCGGAGAAGAGATTTGACAATTGACATTTACTTATGGCTCTCATATACATTTGGATTACATTATTTTCATCCCTATTTTCACTTGCACACCCAATGTATTTGGGATTATCATTCACAATTGTCATCATTACACATGCTCTTTAATTTAGCACATTTATTACTTGATGCTTGAGCTATGCCTCTCATGCCTATTATTTGCATGTTTTTACCCTCTTGCATCTAATTATTTTGAATTGCTCTTTATTGTTGTCTTCCCTACATGTTGTAGCTACCATGTAGATGGACTATCATCTTTCCTTTGGCATTCTTTATCACTTGGAATTTCCTCCCTTCTGGTCTTAGTTTTCTATATTTCACACTCTTCCTTTTTCTTCTTCCTTAGGCATGGGTACCAAGAAAGGAAAAGAGAAGGCCACTGACAAGACACCAGCAAGGAAAGGAACCAAAAGATCTCCAACTAAGGCGCCTCCATCTACAAGCGTCAGTTGGAGCAACCCGTCCACCTGCACATCTCAGCATGCACCGAAGACGGTGCAATCTTTAAGTGTGGGGAGGTCGATACCGATCTCCATGGGTTAGTACTTTCTTGTCTCAACACCAATGTTTAAATTTTCTTTGTAGATTAGTTGTTGCATTTGCATGTTTAATTGTTTTGGGCATATTTTACTACTTGGTTAAAGTAATATTCTTCTTTTTCAAGAAATTTTTGTAGTATTTCACTAATTTGAATAAAACTTTTTGAAAAACTTGTTTGAAGAAATATTATTTTGGAACATAGTTTAGAACTCGAACACACAAAACCTGTGAGATTTTTTAGCCGATTTGATTGGTTGCATTTTATCAACCAATATTTTATTTTTGGTGTGTGTTTCTCTCTCTAAAATTGTGATCTTTGTCTTGCTTAATTCTATATTTCCATTGTTTAATGTATGCATACACTTATATGATTGAGGCCTTGTTTCACTGAGCTTACATACCCATATGGCCTTAACCTTTTCATTATCTATTGCAAACCAATTTTGAGCCTATTTTACCCCTTTTGTTCTTTATTTTAGCACATCATTAACTCTAAGCGAAAAACAATAATGTCCTTGATTTGAATCCTTAGTTAGCTTAGACTAGTGAGAATGCTTATGAATTTAGTGTGGGGAAGAGTGGGTTTGGAAACATCTGGTTTGAGAATTGAGTATGTTAGAATTTTCTGAAAATGTGAAAGAAATGTTTAGGACATGTTCATGCATTCAATAAATTAATCATATGCATTGAGAAAAAAATATATATATATATAAAAAAAAAGAGAGCAAAATAAGTGAAAGGGGACAAAATGCCCCAAAGTAAGTGGTGAAAGCAATGTGATGACAAGTCATCATATACCCATTTTTCAAGCTAATTTCATTTGTTTTGTTAGCATTTATGCACTTTCTTGCATCCTAAGTAAGTGATTTGGAGTGAAAATGCATAACTTCTCTAAATCAAGCAACCACCATGAAATTAATGTTAAATCATGAGGTTTAAGCTAATTTTAATTGCATTTTAATTGATTTATAAGCCTCTTGAATTTAGTGATACTTTGAGTGGTTGTTTGGTTTATTATAGGTGAAGAAAAGAAAAGAAAAGGAAAAGCGTGGCCTAAAAAGTGTAACACAAGAAAAGGAAAGCGTGGCAAAGGAGAGGAGAAGCGTGCCGCAACTAATGGGGGAAGCAACATTGCCCTCCACAAGGGCAGAATGCCCTCTAGGAAGGCAACATAAGGTGACCAAGCCAAGGGAGGCAACTCTGCCCTGCCCACTCCAAGGGCAGAGCACAAAATGTGCCTTGAAACCATGAAGAAGAGAACATTGCCCTGCCCTTGTGGAGGGCAGAATCGGGCTCTCTAAGGAATAAATTCAAAGGAAAATTGTCACCCATGCATGCTACAAGGTTCGAACAAGGAACCATGAGGAAGCTAGGCACTAAGGTCCACTACCGTGCCAAGAAGCCAAGAAAAAAATGTAGCGTGTTTGCCTCCTCCGTGATTCGAATTTGGGACGAGAAGGAAGGAACATTGCCCTGCCCTTGGCACGGGCAGGGCAGCATTTGGATTGGCGCACGATCCTGGCGCACCACACACAAATCTGGCGCACCAAATCCTTCCCTGGCAGCATCTGGCGCGCGCAACACTCGTCCTTGGCAGCGCCAACTCTTCCTGCCCTGCCCTTGGCGCGGGCAGGGCAGCGTCCCACGCGCATCAACACAATTTTGGCGCACCAGGCCGCGCCAGACTCGCACATGGCCGCACCAAATCCACGCACCAAGCTTCAATTTTCTGCCCTGCCCTCCACAAGGGCAGGGCAGCCTCCTGGGAGTGATTTTTTTTGGGCCAAAATTCAAATTAAAAATCCATTTGAATTCATTTCTTCACCAATTCAAAAGCCCATCCAAATCCCAAAATCCAAGAATAGAAAGTGTATAAATAGGAGTTAGTTTGATGTAATTATGACCTTTATGCTCACTTTTGAATTTTTACTTTTACCTTGGCTTTTGAATTTTTACTTTCACCTTCCTTTGGAGCTTTGACTCTCTTGCAATTGTTCTTGAGAGAATTGGCCGAGCACTAAGAGGATTAAGGGAGAATTGACTGATCTCCTTCCTCATTCTTACTTGGGCAATTCTACTCTTGTATTTTCTGAGTTTTGGGTGTGTGAAATTGGGGAAATTCTGTCCCAATTCCCATTCAAACTCTTTTCAGATTGTTTTCTGCATAATTCAATTTCAATTCTGTTCTTCTATTGCTTCTTCTTTAAATTTTCTGTCAATTGCTTTGATAACTCAGATCTGGGAAGGAAATTGAGTTTTAGGCTCTGCTACCTAAGCTCTTGAGTCCTGAGATCAAAATTCACTTTGGGTTCTTCTGTGAACCTTGCTGCATTTTATTTCCTTCCTGTTTGAATACTTATTACTTCCAATTCAAATTCTGCTACCTTAATTGTTGCAATTTACTTTTCCTTTGTTTAGATTTTGCAATCCCATTCCTCAATCCCCTTTTATATTCAAGCCATTTATCTTTCTTGCCATTTAAGTTACTGCAATTTATGTTTCTTGCACTTTAAGTTTCAGTCATTTATTTTCTTGTTCTTTAAGTTTCTGCAATTTTACTTTCCTGCTTCTCAATTTACTGCACATTTCCCTTCCCCCTTTACATTTACTGTCATTTACTTCTTGTTAAACACAAATCATTCAACCAACACTTGATTCGCTTGACTAAACCACCCACTAAACTAAAATTGCTCAATCCTTCAATCCCTGTGGGATCGACCTCACTCATGTGAGTTATTATTACTTGATGCGACCCGGTACACTTGCCGGTGAGTTTTGTATTGGATCATTTTCCACACATCAAGTTTTTGGCGCCGTTGCCGGGGATTGAAATAGATTGACAATGATTAAGTGAAGTGGAGGTCTAGATTAAGCACTTTTTCTTTTCTGTTATTCTAATTCTTACTAACACACTAACTGTTTGAGAAATTGCCTCTATTAATTCACTAACAATTTATCTCAAATAACTGCACTTAATTCTCCAGCGTGTTGTTGTTTGGTCATCCTGATTGTTTGCATATCACAGGAAATCAAGTTTCTACAGACAAGGGGTATCATGACATGAAGCCACCACTCATCACACTCATCAAGAACAATTGTTCTTATGACGGAAATCCATCGGAAGATCCTCAGCAGCACATATCCACCTTTCTAAAAACTTGTAATGCAGTCAAAACTGATGGCTCAGATCATGACACTTATAAGATTCTGTTATTTCCCTTCTCATTAAAGGGTGAAGCTGCACAATGGTTTAAAACTTTTCCTCAAGGAAGTATCACTAGTTGGGATGACTTGGTTACCAAATTTCTGGCCAAATTCACCTCATCTGGACAGATCATCCAGCTGAAAAAGGAGGAACATCTATTCACACAAGGGGATGAAGAACCACTCTTCAAGGCATGGGAAAGATACAAGAAAGCTACTGATAAAGTGGGCTTCCGAGCTTTCTATGAAGGATTGACCCCAGACACAAGAAAAGCAGTGGATTACTTTTCACATGGCCTACTCAAAGCAACAACAACTGCCCAAGGAATTTCAGACTTCAATGACAAAGAAGTCAACAACCAACACTCATCTGAGAAATCACAGAATGCAATCCCAGAAAAAGAAGTGACGAATATTGAAGGGGCGAATGCGTTCAAGGACCTAAACGGACAAATGCACCCTCAACCACAGCAAAACATGGAAACATCTGCTGCAGTGAATGCCAAATTTCCACCATGGAGACCCCATTCCTATCTGAGAATGAGGGAGTTTCAACATCAAGAACAAGGAAGTTTCCACCAAGGCAACCTCATGATCACAAGCAATCAATATCACACATCCACTAATACCATTCAAAGCCAACCCTCACAACACAGACACTCCCAAACCCATTTCAACTAGAGAAGGAGTGAGTACCAAAATCACAGACCAAGGGAATTCCATTATAACAACCCGAACTTCATAAACCATCATAAATACCATTACAGCAATAACAACCACTACATGCCTCCACCACACCCACCCCTCCTACCTTCAACATGTCATAATCAACTGACCCTACAAGACTCTCAGAGAATCACAAACTTGGAGATTCTAATGGAGAGAATGATGAAACATCAAGAGGAAACAACAAGGAAACAAGAGATGTTAATGAGAGGAATTGAGGAGCAGATAGCTCAACTGGCGAAGTACTTTGCAGAAATGGGTGAGAAGAAACCAGATACTTTCTTCAAAACCATTAAAGACAAACCAACCAACAACAAAGATGCTACAAAGAAGGAAGGATGGAAAGGGATCATAGAGGACAATGAGAAAACACTGGACAAAGGAAGCACCAGCCAAGAAAAACAAAACAAGGAATTCTTTCAAGAAGAAGCAGAGGATAGAACTAAAGAAAAGCAAAAATTCCTCACTGGAAAGTTTTCACTAGGGGATCGAGTGATGATCAATATTCAACCCTTGAAGGTGTCCCCACAGTTACTTGAGCACTACATTGTGACTAAGATCCTTCCACAAGAATCTATAGAGGTCATCAAAGAGGAAACCGGAAGGAAGTTCACAGTAAAGAAAGACAAGCTAAGACACTGTGATTTTCAACCTCCTTGAAGCAAAAACAGAAGATGTCAAGCTAGTGACAATAAAAGAGCGCTTGTTGGGAGGCAACCCAACCTGAGGTAGTCTTTCTTTTTTATAGCTTTTCAATAAAAATGTTGAATAATTGGTATGCATTGCAAGGAGCTAAGTTTGGTGTTGCACACCAAAACAATTTGAGGGAGAAAGAAAACTTTTAAGTTTGGTGTTCCACCAAAAATATCATTTAAAAACACATTCTCACCTCTTGCATGATCCTAGCTCAAAGCAATCAAACACATTATTCAACTGTTGAGTTGTTTTCTAGCTTTAATTTCATTAACCTTTAGCAAGTACACATGGTTTCAATTATGGTTGACTTGTTGCATCTGAGACAGTGGCAAAACAATTAAGTTTGGTGTTCACACACCAAAACAAATCCTGAAACCACACTCAGTTTATGAACGCTAACCATATAACTAAGGGCTTGAGAAGCAAGCAACTTTGAGAACTATGCAGGATATGAGCCAACATTTGAAGACATTATGCATTTTAACTCAAAGAGAACACAACAGAAGGAAGAATCAAAGGGCTGCAACTTCAAAGGTTGTACCTGAACTTAATCCTTGCTACTGTGTGTTGTTTTGAACATGGGAACCATTGTATGTCTTGCTAAAGTGTTCATCTAGTTGCAAGTGAAATAGCTTGTTAAAAATGATAAGTCTGCATAATGCTTGTATCCATCATTTAGCTTGAAAATTGTTTTGTTTCCCATATGCTTGAATAAAAGAGTTTGGTTTGAATTGAAAAGTGAAATATCCAATTTTGCATAAGTATGAATGGAAGTTGGTGGTGGTACATGTGTTTGATTAAATGCATAACTCATGAAATAATTGTTGCATAATATCATTCTCATTCAATTGTGAGTTAGCTTGCTGTTATAAAAACTCCTATCAATAACGAAACAACCCTTGGTAACAAAAACAGAAAGAAAAGGAAGAAAGAAAAAGCCAAAATGGCAAGAAAAACAAAGAATAAAGGTTGGACACCAATAGCTTGGACCCTAGGATATATGCCTGTGGTGTTCTTGTACTAAGATCTGCTTGGATGAGTAAATTCTAAGGGGTATTTTAAAACCCGGTCACTTAAATCAACTGATTTGGGATGGCCAATTGAAAATCCACAATAAAGAGCAACTTAGATACAAAGCACTTAGTGATCCAAAGAGATGCTGGGCATCAATGATCCTAGGAAGAATTAGTGAGCCATGTGTCTGTGGTGGAAAGATGTTGAGCAAAAAGAAAAGAAAATAAAGCCAAAGGCTATGCTGCAACATTTAACACCAAACCTCTTAAAGAATAATAAGCTTGATAAGCATTGTAAGCCAAGAAAAGTTAGCAAGGGTGGAATCAAAAAGTGAGTCATCTAACAGCAAGTTTAGCAAGCCTTTGAAGAAAGATATGCATTATGTAACAGCAACAATAATTGAGTTGTCATTGTCTGCATAAATGCCCCATAGATTGAAGTTCTGCTATCTGCATAATAAGGATGTGTATTCTTTTCTTATTCATTTCATTTACTCTTAGTTTTGAAGCTTGCTTGGGGACAAGCAAGGTTTAAGTTTGGTGTTGTGATGACAAGTCATCACATACCCATTTTTCAAGCTAATTTCATTTGTTTTGTTAGCATTTATGCACTTTCTTGCATCCTAAGTAAGTGATTTGGAGTGAAAATGCATAACTTCTCTAAATCAAGCAACCACCATGAAATTAATGTTAAATCATGAGGTTTAAGCTAATTTTAATTGCATTTTAATTGATTTATAAGCCTCTTGAATTTAGTGATACTTTGAGTGGTTGTTTGGTTTATTATAGGTGAAGAAAAGAAAAGAAAAGAAAAAGCGTGGCCTAAAAAGTGTAACACAAGAAAAGGAAA
The DNA here is from genome assembly GCF_014773155.1 of Arachis stenosperma. Classification (NCBI taxonomy): domain Eukaryota; kingdom Viridiplantae; phylum Streptophyta; class Magnoliopsida; order Fabales; family Fabaceae; genus Arachis; species Arachis stenosperma. The sequence continues at coordinate 72,083,240 of NC_080381.1, read as the reverse complement.
GCGTGGCGAAGGAGAGGAGAAGCGTGCCGGAACTAATGGGGGAAGCAACATTGCCCTCCACAAGGGCAGAATGCCCTCTAGGAAGGCAACATAAGGTGACCAAGCCAAGGGAGGCAACTCTGCCCTGCCCACTCCAAGGGCAGAGCACAAAATGTGCCTTGAAACCATGAAGAAGAGAACATTGCCCTGCCCTTGTGGAGGGCAGAATCGGGCTCTCTAAGGAATAAATTCAAAGGAAAATTGTCACCCATGCATGCTACAAGGTTCGAACAAGGAACCATGAGGAAGCTAGGCACTAAGGTCCACTACCGTGCCAAGAAGCCAAGAAAAAAATGTAGCGTGTTTGCCTCCTCCGTGATTCGAACTTGGGACGAGAAGGAAGGAACATTGCCCTGCCCTTGGCGCGGGCAGGGCAGCATTTGGATTGGCGCACGATCCTGGCGCACCACACACAAATTTGGCGCACCAAATCCTTCCCTGGCAGCATCTGGCGCGCGCAACACTCGTCCTTGGCAGCGCCAACTCTTCCTGCCCTGCCCTTGGCGCGGGCAGGGCAGCGTCCCACGCGCATCAACACAATTTTGGCGCACCAGGCCGCGCCAGACTCGCACATGGCCGCACCAAATCCACGCACCAAGCTTCAATTTTCTGCCCTGCCCTCCACAAGGGCAGGGCAGCCTCCTGGGAGTGATTTTTTTTGGGCCAAAATTCAAATTAAAAATCCATTTGAATTCATTTCTTCACCAATTCAAAAGCCCATCCAAATCCCAAAATCCAAGAATAGAAAGTGTATAAATAGGAGTTAGTTTGATGTAATTAGGACCTTTATGCTCACTTTTGAATTTTTACTTTTACCTTGGCTTTTGAATTTTTACTTTCACCTTCCTTTGGAGCTTTGACTCTCTTGCAATTGTTCTTGAGAGAATTGGCCGAGCACTAAGAGGATTAAGGGAGAATTGACTGATCTCCTTCCTCATTCTTACTTGGGCAATTCTACTCTTGTATTTTCTGAGTTTTGGGTGTGTGAAATTGGGAAAATTCTGTCCCAATTCCCATTCAAACTCTTTTCAGATTGTTTTCTGCATAATTCAATTTCAATTCTGTTCTTCTATTGCTTCTTCTTTAAATTTTCTGTCAATTGCTTTGATAACTTAGATCTGGGAAGGAAATTGAGTTTTAGGCTCTGCTACCTAAGCTCTTGAGTCCTGAGATCAAAATTCACTTTGGGTTCTTCTGTGAACCTTGCTGCATTTTATTTCCTTCCTGTTTGAATACTTATTACTTCCAATTCAAATTCTGCTACCTTAATTGTTGCAATTTACTTTTCCTTTGTTTAGATTTTGCAATCCCATTCCTCAATCCCCTTTTATATTCAAGCCATTTATCTTTCTTGCCATTTAAGTTACTGCAATTTAAGTTTCTTGCACTTTAAGTTTCAGTCATTTATTTTCTTGTTCTTTAAGTTTCTGCAATTTTACTTTCCTGCTTCTCAATTTACTGCACATTTCCCTTCCCCCTTTACATTTACTGTCATTTACTTCTTGTTAAACACAAATCATTCAACCAACACTTGATTCGCTTGACTAAACCACCCACTAAACTAAAATTGCTCAATCCTTCAATCCCTGTGGGATCGACCTCACTCATGTGAGTTATTATTACTTGATGCGACCCGGTACACTTGCCGGTGAGTTTTGTGTTGGATCGTTTTCCACACATCACAATGCAAATGAGTTGTACTTGAAATTAGAATGTATGAATATGTGGAAAACATAGTTAATGGACAGTTAGGTTTGTATTGTGATTACATGGATTGTCTAAAGTTAGGTGGAAAGTTTAAGTTAATTAAGGATTCAGATTTTAGTCCACTTGACCAAATACAATCCTACCTTGACCCTAACCCCATTACAACCCTTAAAAGACCTCTTGATATGTGTATTTATGCATTAAATTTATGTTGATTGTTAGATGAAGAGAAAGCCTTAGAAAGCAAGGTTAGTAGAGAATTGAGAGAATCGAACCTAAAACACCTGAGTGATTAGAGTGTATACACTACCAGTAAGGGTTCGATGCTCAATTCCTTGTTCCCTGCTTTCATAAGCTATTTTCTTCTTACAAGTCTATTTGTGCTTCATTTTTATGATTTGAATTAGTGAAATCCAGTTCATATTTGTTCTTGAAAGATTTGTTTATTTTTAATCAAGTAGGTAGAAACATCTTAGCATGTAGTTATTCATAGGTTGCATTGCATACTCTCTATCATTCCTCTTCATCTTTATAGTTTCTCTTGAGCTTAGCATGAGGACATGCTATTGTTTAAGTGTGGGGAGGTGCGTCACGTGCTGCAGTTAATAGAAAACAATGGGGGTGATTTCTGGGCTACTTTGGACTTAGTTTCAGGCCCGAAAATACTGATTAGAGGCTGCAGAGTGAAGCTAGAAGGGATCAATCATTCACATTTCATTCATTCACATAATTTTAGGTTTTAGGTGTAGGTTTCTAGAGAGAGAGGCTCTCTCCTCTCTCTAGGTTTAGGATTTTTTCTTTCAATTTCTCCTTAGGTTCAGGTTCAATTTTCCTTTAATTTAGTTTTCTCTTACTTTTATTTGTTTAAGCACTTTAGTTCATCTTCTTCTCTTGTTAATTTTCCTTTTTCGCCATTTTTATGTTTATGAGCTCTTGTTACATTTGATTTCTGTTCATGCAATTTATGTTTTCCCTGTTTATTGTTACTCTCTTTAATTGTTAGTCATTAATGCTTGCAATTGGTTATTTAGATTTAATATTCCTTGTTAATTTTATCATGCTTTTATTTTGTGCCTTCCAAGTGTTTGATAAAATGCTTAGATGGATTTTAAATTAGGTTTCAACATTCGTAGCTTAGAATGAGTAATTTGGAGACTCTTGAATTGTCAAAGTCTCTTGTTGGTTGATGACTGAAAGTTGCTACTTAGCTTGAGCATCACTAACTCTAGTCTTTGATTAGGACTTGTGAACTCAAGTTGATTTGCTCACTTGACTTTCCTTCAATTGTTAGAGGTTAACTAAGTGAGAGCAATTCGCAATTACCATCACAATTGACAATGATAATGAGGATAGGAATTCCGATTCTCAACCCTTGCTAGGACTTTTCTTAGTTGTTAGTTATTTTCTTGTTATTTACATTCCTTGCTTATTAAACTCAAACCCCAAAAAAGATACTTTCCCATAACCAATAATAACTACACTTCCCTGCAATTCCTTGAGAGATGACCCGAGGTTTAAATACTTCGTTTAATTTTTATTGGGTTTGTATTTGTGACAAATAATTTAAATATTGATTCAGGTTTAATTGTCGGTTTAGAACTATACTTGCAACGCGATATTTTTGTGAAAAATCTTTACTGATATTTTTCCTCCGTCAAATTTTGGCGCCGTTGCCGGGGAATTGCAAATGTGTGCATTTTTATTAGTTATTGTGAATATTGTGAATATATTTGCCTTTTTGTTTCTTTGTTAGTTGTTTCTAATTTAGGAGTTTATTTTCATCAGTTCTTGATAGTTTTTATTTTTATTTTCTCTTGTTACTATGAATTCTCACCCCTTTGACTATGAGTGTGGTTACAATTATGCTGTAGGAAGTGGAGATTACAATGAAGGCTTGCATCAAGGATGGGACAATCAGAGATGGAAGGAGCCACAAGGATTTGAACAACCCTCTTGGCAACCACCTCCTCCAATGTACTATGAGCAATAACCATTCCATGGTCTATACCAAGACAATGGTTATGGTGGACCTCTTCGTGACAATCAACAACCACCACCATATACCTATGAACTCCCTCCTCAATATAATCCTCAACCACCATACTCACAAGCTTTCTACCACCAAACACTTCCATATGACCTTAACCCATATCCCCCATTCCAACCACCTTATGAGCCACATGAACTATACATAGAGCCACCCCAATTCCAACCCAATTACTCCCAAGAACCACCACCTCCATATACACCATGTCCATATCCATCAATCCAAGAGCAATTTAATCTTAATTATGTTAGCTAAGCGGAACAAGAGCCACAGGATCATTTCAAGGAAGCAATGGATCGACTTCAAGCAACCATCCATCAAATAGAGCGAGAGGAAGGCCAAAAATCACATGAAGCTCTCATGGCTAACAAATCTCAACTTGAGAATAAGGGACTGGAGTGTGTTGTGCAATAAGTGGAAAAGATGGAGAGTGTTGAACTGTCACATCCTTATCATGATAAACCACCCTCTTATCATGAACATTTCCTCCCAAGCAATGAACCCTTGGTGCACGAAATTGCAATCACACTTTTGCAATCCCGCACAACTAACCAGCAAGTGCACTGGGTCGTTCAAGTAATACCTTACGTGAGTAAGGGTCGATCCCACGGAGATTGTCGGCTTGAAGCAAGCTATGGTTATCTTGTAACTCTTAGTCAGAATATCAATAATTATCAGGGTTGATTGTAAAAAGCAAAAGAACATGAAATAAGTACTTGTTTTGCAGTAATGGGGAACAGGTTGAGGTTTTGGAGATGCTCTATCTTCTGAACCTCTGTTTTCCTACTGTCTTCTTCTTCAAGTACGCAAGGCTCCTTCCATGGCAAGCTGTATGTAGGGTTTCACCGTTGTCAATAGCTACCTCCCATCCTCTCAGTGAAAATGTTCAACGCGCTCTGTCACAGCACGACTATTCATCTGTCGGTTCTCAATCGGGTCGGAATAGAATCCAGTGATTCTTTTGTGTCTGTCACTAACGCCCAGCCCTGATGAGTTTGAAGCTCGTCACAGTCATTCAATCCTTGAATCCTACTCAGAATACCACAGACAAGGTTTAGACCTTCCGGATTCTCTTGAATGCCGCCATCAATCCTAGCTTATACCACGAAGATTCTGATTAGGGAATCCAAGAGATATCTACTCAATCTAAGGTAGAACGAAGGTGGTTGTCAGGCACACGTTCATAGGTGAGAATGATGATGAGTGTCACGGATCATCACATTCATCAGGTTTAGGAACAAGTGATATCTTAGAATGGAAGCAAGCATGATTGAATGAAAAACAGTAGTAATTGCATTAATCCATCAAGACACAGTAGAGCTCCTCACCCCCAACCATGGGGTTTAGAGACTCATGCCGTAGAAGATACAATGAAAAACGTGTAAAGTGTCATGAGGTTCAGATACAATATCAAAAGGTCCTATTAATAGTGAACTAGTAACCTAGGGTATACAGAAATGAGTAAATGACGTAAAAATCCACTTCTGGGGTCCACTTGGTGTATGCTTGGGCTGAGCATTGAAGCTTTCATGTGTAGAGACTTTTTCTGGAGTTAAATGCCAGCTTTTATGCCAGTTTGGGCGTTTAACTCCAATTTTTGTGCCAGTTTCGGCGTTAAACGCCGGGAATTCTGAAGCTGATTTGCAATGCCGGTTTGGGCCATCAAATCTCGGGAAAAGTATGGACTATTATACATTGCTGGAAAGCTCAGAATGTCTACTTTCCAACGCCGTTGAGAGCGCGCCAATTGGGCTTCTGTAGCTCCAGAAAATCTATTTAGAGTGCAGGGAGGTCAGAATCCAACAGCATCTGCAGTCCTTTTTAGTCTCTGAATCAGATTTTTGCTCAAGACCCTCAATTTCAGCCAGAAAATACCTGAAATCACAGAAAAACACACAAACTCATAGTAAAGTCCAGAAAAGTGAATTTTAGCTAAAAACTAATAAAAATATAATAAAAACTAACTAAAATATACAAAAAAACATACTAAAAACAATGCCAAAAAGCTTATAAATTATCCGCTCATCACAACACCAAGCTTAAATTGTTGCTTGTCCCCAAGCAAATGAAAATCAAAATAGAATAAAAAGAAGAGAATATACTATAGACTCCAAAATATCAAAGAAACTTAGCTCCAATTAGATGAGCGGGACTAGTAGCTTTTTGCTTCTGAACAGTTTTGGCATCTCACTTTATCCTCTGAAGTTTAGAATGATTGGCATCTATAGGAATTCAGAACTCAGATAGTGTTATTGATTCTCCTAGTTAAGTATGATGATTCTTGAACATAGCTACTTTATGAGTCTTGGCTGTGGCCCAAAGCACTTTGTCTTCCAGTATTACCACCGGATACATTCATGCCACAGACACATACTTGGGTGAACCTTTTTCAGATTGTGACTTAGCTTTGATAAAATCCCCAATTAGTGGTGTCCAGGGTTCTTAAGCACACTCTTTTTTCCTTGGATCACAAATTTATTATTATATATTTTTTTTTAATTTTTTTTTTTGCTTTTTCTTGCTTCAAGAATTAATTTGATGATTTTTCAGATCCTCAATGACATTTCTCCTTTTCCATCATTCTTTCAAGAGCCAACAATTTTAACATTCTTAAAACAACAAATTCAAAAGATATATGCACTGTTCAAGCATTCATTCAGAAAACAAAAAGTATTGTCACCACATCAAACTAATTCAACTAGTTTCAAAGATGAATTCGAAATCCTGTACTTCTTGTTCTTTTGTGATTAGAGCATTTTTCATTTAAGAGAGGTGATGGACTAATAGGACATTCATAGCTTTAAGACATGAACCTTAAATTTTATTAATCATGAATTAAGAACAAGACTCAAAAATAGATATAAGATAAAACTAATAGTAATAGAAAACAAAAATTTAAATGGACTCCTAATGATAGAGGTTATCACAGAGTTAGGACTCAACAACCTTGATTTTGAGAAGTGGATGCTCCCTCAACTTGTGGGGTATCTGACCCTTCAAGGGAGAGCTTTTGGCACTTCAACTCCTGTAGCTCACGCCCCTGCTTCTCTTGTTCTTTCAGTAATTTGCAGAGCATGCAGTTTTGATTCTGCTGTTCTTCCTTAATTTGTTCCATAGCTTCTTGCAGCTTGGCAACAGATGCTTCTAGACGAGTCCAGTAGTCAATTTTAAGAAGTTCAGGGAGGAACTCCTGCGCCCTCCTTTTGATAGAGTTATCTTGCATTTGTCCTTCCATTGACCTCTTGGTGATTGGGTGTTCAATTGGGATGAATTCATCTACTCCCATCCTCACCCCAGCATCTTTACATAGCAAAGAGATTAAGCTTGGGTAAGCCAGTTTGGCTTCAGTGGAATTCTTGTTTGCAATTGTGTAGATCTCACAAGCAATCAGATGATGAACTTCCACTTCTCTTCCCAACATAATACAATGAATCATCACTGCTCTCTTGATAGTAACCTTAGAACGGTTGCTAGTGGGCAATATGGAACGCCCAATAAAGTCTAGCCAGCCTCTTGTAATTGGTTTGAGGTCTCCCTTCTTGAGTTGGTTTGGGACACCTTTTGAATTGGTTGTCCACTTAGTTCCAGGGAGGCATATGTCCTCTAGAACTTGATCCAACCCCTTATCTGCTCTCACCATTCTCCTATTAAAGGATTCAGGATCATCTTGCAGTTGAGGCAATTTGAAGATTTCTCTTATTTTATCCAGATGGAAGTAGATAACTTTCCCTCTGACCATGGTTCTGTAAGTAAGGAAAACGGTTCCAGTCATTCTCTGCTTATCTGTCAGCCACAGATTTGAGTAGAATTCCTGAACCATATTTTTTCCAACCTTTATCTCAGGGTTGGTTAGAACTTCCCATCCTCTATTTCGAATTTGCTCTTGGATCCCCGGATATTCATCTTCTTTTAGATCAAATTTGACTTCCGGGATCACTGACCTCAGACCCATTATTTTGTGATAATGGTCTTCATGTTCTTTGGTTAAGAACTTTTCTTAATTCCAAAGACTCTTTGGATTATTCTCTTTCTTGCCTCTTGAATTGGTATGTTTTCCCTTAGGAGCCATGATCTTGATGATTCTTAGCTTAGTGATCACAGAGAAGCACACCAAACTTAGAGGTTTGCTTGCCCTCAAGCAAAAGAAAGGAAAGAGGGGAGAGAGGAGGAGAGCAAATTCGAATGGTGGGGAGAAAGGGATGGCCGAACGTGTATTTATAAGGGAGGGGGAGAGATTTCGAAAATTTTGAAGGATATTTGAGAAGATATGGAAAGAATTTGAGAAATATTTGAGTTTTTGAAGAAGATTTGGGAAGGATTTGAGAGAGATTTGAAGAATGATTTTAATTTTTGAAAATTTGAAGGTGAATTTTTGAAAGCTTGAAATGTCTTTATGCAGAAATTTATGGATCAAAACAGGAAAGTTTGAAAAAATTTTAATTAGAAAGCAAAATCTCTGTTCCCCACCTTTCTGGCGTTAAACGCCCAGAATGGTATCCATTCTGGCGTTTAACGCCCAAATGTTGGCCATTATGGGGGTTTAACGCCCAGCCAGGTACCCTGGCTGGCGTTAAACGCCAGAATTCCCTTCATCACTGGGTGTTTTGCTAATCGCCCAGGATGCTGCACACCTGGCGTTAAATGCCCAGAATGGTGCCCATTCTGGCGTTTAACGCCCAAAATGGCACCTTTACTGGCGTTAAACGCCCAGAATGGTGCCCATTCTGGCGTTTAACGCCCAAAGTACCCCTTATTGGCATTTTTTCGCCAGCAAGCTCTTTTTCTCTGCTTTTTGCACTGAATCCTTCTATAACTCTGTGAATTCCTTCAATTTTGATAATTGCCCTTTGAGAATATGTATCAAATCTTGATTAAACAAAACAGATAACCTGCTAATGACTGGGTTGCCTCCCAGCAAGCGCTTCTTTATTGTTTTTAGCTGGACCTTCACTGAGGATCACTCAAGCCTCAGTTTTGAGCATTCCTGCTCAAAATTGCTTTCAAGATAATGCTTGATCCTCTGTCCATTAACAATGAACTTTTTGTCAGAATCAGTATCCTGAAGCTCAACATATCTATATGGTGATACTCCTGTAATCACATACGGACCCCTCCAACGGGATTTAAGTTTTCCTGGGAACTGTCTGAGCCTAGAGTTGAAGAGCAGAACTTTTTGTCCTGGCTCAAAGACTCTGGATGACAACTTCTTGTCATGCCACTTCTTTGCCTTTTCCTTATAATTTTTTGCATTTTCAAAGGCACTGAGTATAAATTCATCTAGCTCATTTAGCTGGAGCAATCTTTTTTCACCAGCTAACTTAGCATCCAGGTTTAGGAATCTGGTTGCCCAGTAGGCTTTATGTTCCAGTTCCACGGGCAGATGACAGGCCTTGCCATACACAAGTTGGTATGGAGAGGTTCCTATTGGAGTCTTGAATGCTGTTCTGTATGCCCACAGAGCATCATCCAAGCTCTTTGCCCAATCCTTTCTACGGGCAATTACAGTCCGTTCTAGGATTCTTTTTAGCTCTCTGTTGGAGACTTCAGCTTGCCCATTTGTCTGTGGATGATACGGGATTGCCACTTTGTGGCTAATTCCATATCGGACCATAGTAGAGTACAGCTGTTTATTGCAGAAATGAGTGCCCCCATCACTGATTAGTACTCTGAGAACACCAAACCTGCTGAAGATGTGTTTCTGGAGGAATTTCAGCACGGTCTTAGTATCATTAGTGGGTGTAGCAATTGCTTCGACCCATTTAGATACATAGTCCACTGCCACCAGAACGTAGGTGTTTGAGTATGATGGTGGGAATGGACCCATAAAGTCAATGCCCCATACATCAAACAATTCAATCTCTAGGATCCCTTGTTGAGGCATGTCATATCCATGAGGCAAGTTACCAGCTCTTTGGCAACTGTCACAGTTACGCACAAACTCCCGGGCATCTCTATAGAGAGTAGGCCAGTAGAAGCCACATTGGAGGACCTTAGTGGCTGTTCGCTCACTTCCAAAATGTCCCCCATACTGTGATCCATGGCAATGCCATAGGATCCTTTGTGCTTCCTCTCTGGGTACACATCTGCGGATCATTCCATCTGCACATCTCTTAAAGAGATATGGCTCATCCCATAGGTAGTACTTGGCATCTGAAATTAATTTCTTTCTTTGCACCCTGTTGTATTCCTGGGATATGAACCTCACAGCTTTATAATTTGCAATATCTGCAAACCATGGAGCTTCCTGAATGGCAAAAAGTTGCTCATCTGGGAAAGTCTCAGAGATCTCAGTAGAAGGGAGGGACGCCCCAGCTACTGGTTCTATTCGGGACAGATGATCTGCTACTTGGTTTTCTGTCCCTTTTCTGTCTCTTATTTCTATATCAAACTCTTGCAGAAGCAACACCCATCTTATGAGCCTGGGTTTTGAATCCTGCTTTGTGAGTAAGTACTTAAGAACAGCATGGTCAGTGTACACAATCACCTTTGATCCCACTAGATAGGATCTAAATTTGTCAGTGGAATAGACCACTACAAGTAACTCTTTTTCTGTGGTTGTGTAATTCTTCTGTGCATCATTTAGAACACGGCTGGCATAATAAATGACGTGCAGAAGCTTGTTATGCCTCTGTCCCAACACTGCACCAATGGCATGGTCACTGGCATCACACATTAGTTCAAATGGTAATGTCCAGTCTGGTGCAGAGATGACTGGTGCTGTGACCAGCTTGGCTTTCAGGGTCTCAAATGCCTGCAGACACTGTGTGTCAAACACAAATGGTGTGTCAGCAGCTAGCAGGTTGCTCAGAGGTTTTGCAATTTTTGAAAAATCCTTTATAAACCTTCTGTAGAGTCCTGTATGCCCCAGAAAGCTTCTGATTGCCTTAACATTGGCAAGTGGTGGTAATTTTTCAATTACCTCTACCTTTGCCTTATCCACCTCTATTCTCTTGTTTGAAATTTTGTGCCCAAGAACAATTTCTTCAGTCACCATAAAGACAGGAGCTGAATGAGTCTCCATATACTGAGAAGTCATCCATGAAGACTTCCAGGAATTTCTCCACCATATCAGAGAAGATGGATAGCATGCATCTCTGAAAGGTTGCAGGAGCATTACACAGACCAAAAGGCATCCTCCTGTAGGCAAACACGCCAGAAGGGCAAGTAAATGCTGTTTTCTCTTGGTCTTGAGGATCTACTTTAATTTGGTTGTAACCTGAATAGCCATCCAAAAAGCAGTAATAATCATGACCAGCTAGTCTTTCTAGCATTTGGTCTATGAAAGGTAAGGGAAAATGATCCTTTCTGGTGGCTGTATTGAGCCTTCTGTAGTCAATACACATACGCCACCCTGTGACTGTTCTTGTAGGAACCAGTTCATTTTTTTCATTATGAACTACTGTCATGCCTCCCTTCTTGGGGATAACTTGGACAGGACTCACCCAGGGGCTATCAGAAATAGGATAAATAATCCCAGCCTCTAGTAATTTAGTGACCTCTTTCTGCACCACCTCCTTCATGGCTGGATTTAGCCGCCTTTGTGGTTGAACCACTGGTTTGGCATTATCCTCCAATAGGATTTTGTGCATGCATCTTGCTGGGCTAATGCCCTTAAGATCACTTATGGACCATCCAAGAGCTGTCTTGTGTGTCCTTAGCACTTGAATCAGTGCTTCCTCTTCCTGTGGATTTAAAGCAGAGCTTATGATCACTGGAAAAGTGTCACTCTCTCCCAGAAATGCATACTTCAGGGATGGTGGTAGTGGTTTGAGCTCAGGTTTGGGAGGCTTATCCTCCTTTTGAGGAATTTTCAAAAATTCCTTTGTTTCCTCTGGTTCTTCCTGATCAGGCTGAACATCCTTGAAGATGTCCTCTAGCTCTGATTCTAGACTTTCAGTCATATTGATCTCTTCCACCAAAGAGTTAATAATGTCAGCGCCCATGCAGTCATTTGGTGTGTCTGGATGCTGCATAGCTTTTACAGCATTCAACTTGAACTCATCCTCATTGACTCTCAGGGTTACTTCCCCTTTTTGTACATCAATGAGAGTTCGTCCAGTTGCTAGGAAAGGTATTCCTAGAATGAGAGTTGCACTCTTGTGCTCCTCCATTTCCAGCACTACAAAGTCAGTTGGAAAGGCGAATGGCCCAACCTTGACAATCATGTCCTCAATTATGCCTGATGGATATTTAATGGAGCCATCATCAAGTTGGAGGCATATCCGGGTTGGTTTGACTTCTTCAGTCAACCCAAGCTTTCTGATAGTGGATGCCGGTATTAGATTGATGCTTGCTCCAAGGTCACACAAGGCTGTCTTGGTGCAAGCACCTTCTAATGTGCATGGTATCATAAAGCTTCCTAGATCTTGAAGCTTTTCTGGTAAGCTTTTCAGAATGACTGCACTGCATTCTTCAGTGAGAAATACTTTTTCAGTTTCTCTCCAATCCTTCTTACGACTTAAGATCTCTTTCATGAACTTAGCATAAGAAGGTATTTGCTCAAGTGCCTCTGCAAACGGAATCTTTATTTCAAGAGTCCTTAAATAGTCTGCAAAGCGGGCAAATTGCTTATCCTGTTCCGCTTGGCGGAGTTTCTGAGGATAAGGCATTTTGGCTTTATATTCCTCATCCTTAGTTGCTGCAGGTTTATTCCTTACAGAGGTGGTTGGAGAAGCCTTTTTAGAGGGGTTACTATCAGCACTCTCAGGTGTCTAATTTCCCATTGGCGTTTGAACGCCAGGATTGGGTGAAAAATAGGCAATTAACGCCAACTTTTCCCCCTTTTCTGGCGTTTGAACGCCAGAACTGGGCAGGGAATGGGCGTTTAACGCCAGCTTTCCCCCCTTTTCTGGCGTTTGAACGCCAAGAGTATTCCTCTCTGGGCTCTTACTGTCCTCAGAGGGATTTTGGATAGTGGTTTGGCTATCCTCTGTCAATTGTTCCTTTATTGGCTTTTTGCTGCTTTGAGCAGTGTTATTCAATGTCTTTCCACTCTTCAGTTGAACTGCTTGGCATTCTTCTGTTATCTGTTTAGATAGCTGCTGTTTTGCCTGATTCAACTGTGATTCTATGTTCTTGTTAGCAATTTTAGTTTCTTGGAGCATCTCTTTAAATTCTGCTAACTGTTTTGTCATCAGGTGTAATTGCTGATTAAGCTCAACCATCTGTTCTTGAGGATTAGGATCAGTGGCTACTGCCATAACTTCTTCTTTTGTAGAGAACTCATTGCTAGAGTACATATATTGATTTCTAGCAACAGTATCTATAAGCTCTTGAGCCTCTTCAATCGTCTTCCTCATATGTATAGATCCACCAGATGAGTGGTCTAGAGACATCTGAGCTTTTTCTGTAAGCTCATAGTAGAAGATGTCTAACTGTACCCACTCTGAAAACATTTCAGAGGGGCATTTTCTTAGCATACCTCTATACCTCTCCCAGGCATTATAAAGGGATTCATTATCCTCTTGTTTAAAGCCTTGGATGTCCAGCCTTAGCTGTGTCATCCTTTTTGGAGGGTAAAATTGATTCAGGAATTTGTCTAATAACTGTTTCCATGTCTTTATGCTTGCTGTAGGTTGGTTATTCAACCACCTCTTAGCTTGATCTTTTACAGCAAATGGAAACAGTAATAGTCTGTAGACATCCTAATCTACCTCTTTATCACGTACTGTGTCAGCAATTTGTAAGAATTGTGCCAGAAACTCAGTAGGTTCTTCCTGTGGAAGACCGGAATACTGGCAATTTTGCTGCACCATGATAATGAGTTGAGAATTTAGCTCAAAGCTGCTTGCTTTAATGGGAGGTGTTCATACCCTGACCGAGCTCCTCCAACTCGGCAAAATCCATGAAAGGTCCGACGTCATCCCAAGGCCCACGCCTAAGGTCGGACCTCGGACAAATAAAGCTAAGGAGGCCCATCAAAAGGAACGAAGCCCAAAACCTAAAGGCCGAAAAAGCCTAGGAAAGGCGGTTCCGCAAAGATAGAGGTAAAACTCCCAAAAGATAAGATAAGATAAGAATATCTTATCCAGGGAAGATCACGACCAACTACTATAAATACACTGGAGCACCCAGGTATGACATACATTCCACATTCTACACATATCTGCTTGGACCCATGCTAACTTAAGCATCGGAGTGTCATTGCAGGTACAACCACCAATCGCCAACACATCAAGCTCGGGTCCCTGACCCCCACCTCGGGCATCTCCAGACGACCGAGCTACACGTTTCAGGTAACCCCCGGAACATTGGCGCCGTTGCCGGGGACCTGGAAGTCATCCCTTTACCATGGCGAACGACCCTCTCAACAATGACCACGCTACATCAGAACAAGAGGAGGAAGTTGACACCGGAGAACGACCGGACAGCCCTCTATCACCACGCACTCCAGGAGGAAACAAACAGAATCGCCCAAAGACATCGCTCCCAAACAAAGATCCACAAAATCCCGAAAAAGAAAAGAGCTCAGAAATTCTAGAAGCAGTCCGGGCACAACAAAACCGACTGAAACAACTCGAAGAGGACATAAAGAAGCAAAAAGAAACTGAACGAGATCTGAGAAGGGAGGCTCGCAAGCGCAGAGAATTAGAAGAAAAACTGCGGAAAATAGAGGCCAACCTGAAAGATCGGACAGAACGCGACACCACCCCCGAAGGCAACCATGATCCCTTCACGCAAGAGATCATGAAGGAGAAGGTACCGTGAAACTTCAAACCACCCGATATGGATCTCTACGACGGCACCACCGATCCAAGTCACCACCTCAGCAACTTCAGAAGCAGAATGTACCTAGCTGATGCCTCCGACGCGATTCGGTGCAAAGTCTTCCCCACCACTCTCACCAAGTCAGCCATGAAGTGGTTCGACAACCTGCCACCAAGATCAATCACCAGCTTCGAAGACCTAACCAAAAAATTCCTAACAAGATTCTCCATTCAAAAGGACAAGACAAAGCATGCCCCCAGTCTACTCGGGATCAAGCAAGGTAACCAAGAAACTCTCCGAGAATACATGGAGCGATTCAACAAAGCCTGCCTGGACATACAACACTTACCCACTGAAGAGGCCATCATGGGACTAGCAAACGGCCTAAAAGAGGGACCGTTTAGCCAATCCCTATCCAAGCGCTACCCGACCTCCCTATACGAGGTGCAGGAGCGGGCAGAAAAATATATCAACATAGAGGAAACCTCCCAGCTAAGAGACTCTTCTAGGAAGGAATCAATCTACCCACTCCGAGATCGGGATCGGGAACAAAAGAAAAAAGAAGACCCCAACTCGGACAAGCCACGGAAGTACCACAACTACACCCCCCTCCGAGTCTCCCTGGTAGACGTCTACAGAGAAGTATGCCACACCGAAAAGATCCCACCGCCCCGACCGCTAAAACACAAGAGAGCGGGAAGAGATCGGTCCGAATACTGTGAATATCACAAGCTCTACGGTCATTTTACTAACGACTGCTATGACCTAAAAAATGTTATAGAAAAACTGGCCAGAGAAGGAAAACTCGACAGATACATAGCAGAAAAAGGAGAAGAGACCAGGAAGAGAAGGCGGGGAGATAACGAAGGTCGGGCCGAACAAACCCCGCGAACCCCTGAAAGACACATTCACATGATAAATGGAGGTTTTGCAGGCGGGGAACATCCAGATCCTCGCGAAAAAGACACCTCAAAGAAGTCTATCATGTCCGAGAAGACAGCCCCCTGCCCGAGTTACCTACTATCTCATTTACCCGAGAAGACGCTCAAGGGATAATTCCCGGGCACGACGATCCAATGGTAGTCACCATTATCCTAGCAAACGCCAACTTACATCGAACCCTGATTGACCAGGGAAGCTCGGCAGATATCCTGTTCAAAACGACATTCGACAAGCTCGGACTTGAAGAAAAAGAACTAAAGGCCTATCCCACCGACCTATTTGGGCTAGGGGACACCCCGATCCATCCCTTAGGATACATCCCGCTACACACTACCTTTGGAAGAGGCGAGCAATCTAAAACATTAAGCATCGGCTACATTGTGGTCGACGTCACTTCGGCATATAATGCCCTCATTGGGCGACCAACCCTAAACAGACTGGCAGCTATAGTCTCGACCCCACACCTCTGCATGAAGTTCCCTACCGCAAAAGGAATCGCTACCCTAAAAGGCGACCAAAAACTAGCGCGACGATGCTACAACGAAAGCCTGAGCCTAAAAGGGAAGGAGGTCAACACGATAGAACTCGGACGAGTGCAGTCCCGAGAAGATCTTCGACCACAACCAGAGGGAGAGACCGAAAAAGTCCAGATTGGGAACGCACCTGAAAAAATAACAAACATAGGAGCGAACCTCAAAACGGGCCTAAAAGAGGAACTCATAACCCTCTTAAAAGAGAATTCCGACCTCTTCGCCTGGAAAGCCTCCGACATGCCAGGCATAAGCCCCGACTTGATGTGCCATAAGCTATCAGTTTACCCGGGATCCCGACCTGTCCAACAAAGACGCCGGAAGCTCGGACCCGAGCGCATGCAAGCGATAGAAGAACAAGTACAAGCACTACTAGATGCAGGGTTCATTAGGGAAGTAAAATATCCCCTATGGCTTGCAAACGTGGTCCTGGTAAAAAAGCCCAACGGAAAGTGGAGGATGTGCGTCGATTACACAGACCTCAACAAAGCCTGCCCCAAAGACCCATATCCACTACCAAACATCGACGCCTTAGTAGACGCAGCCTCAGGCTACAGATATCTCTCCTTCATGGACGCATACTCGGGATACAATCAAATCCCGATGTACGGACCCGACCAAGAAAAAACCTCGTTCATAACCCCAAGGGCAAACTACTGCTACGTAGTAATGCCCTTTGGGCTGAAGAACGCAGGGGCAACCTACTAGAGGCTAATGAACAAAGTGTTCTCAGAGCACATCGGACTACAGCTAGAGGTGTACGTCGACGACATGCTGGTAAAGACACAAGAAGACAGAAACTTATTGACCGACCTCGCCAGCGTCTTCGGCACCCTCAGAAAACACAACATGAGACTTAACCCGACAAAGTGCACCTTCGCCACAGAAGCCGGAAAGTTCTTAGGCTTCATGCTGACTCAAAGGGGCATCGAAGCGAACCCGGATAAATGCCAAGCAATACTCAATATGAAAAGCCCGACGTGTGTCAAAGAAGTACAACAACTGAATGGAAAGCTGGCCGCCCTATCAAGATTCTTGGCAGGATCAGCGATAAAGTCACTACCTCTCTACTCACTCCTAAAGAAAGGGAAACCCTTCTCATGGACCCCGGAGTGCGAAAAAGCCTTTCAAGAATTCAAGGAATTCCTCGGGCAACCACCAATCCTAACCCGACCTTTAAAAGGGGAAGAGCTCGTACTATACCTCTCGGTCGGACATCGAGCAGTCGCTTCAGCATTAATACGAGAAAATAACCAAGGACAACACCCCATATACTTTGTAAGCAAGGCACTACAAGGGGCCGAATTAAACTATCAGAAAATAGAAAAATTCGCCTACGCCCTAGTGTTCACAGCTCGGAGGCTCCGTCCCTACTTTCAAGCCCACACCATCAAAGTCCGGACAAACCAACCCATGAGACACATCCTACAAAAAACAGACCTGGCGGGACGAATCCTACAATGGGCGGTGGAACTGTCTGAGTTCGACCTCCACTATGAAGCCCGGACTGCCATAAAATCTCAGTATCTAGCCGACTTCGTCGCAGAATACACTGAGACCCCTGGAACCCCACTCTCATGGAACCTGTATGTCGACGGGTCCTCAAACGAAACAGGAAGTGGAGCAGGGGTTATACTCGAAAGCGGCCAAGGAACGCGGATAGAACTATCCCTAAAATTCGAGTTCCAGGCCTCGAACAACCAAGCCGAATACGAGGCCCTACTAGCAGGCCTAAAACTAGCCGAAGAGGTCGGAGCCCAGAAAATCACGATCTTCAGCGACTCCCAGGTCGTCACATCACAAGTAAATGGAAGCTACCAGGCCAAAGACCCAACTATGAAGAAATACCTGGACCAAACACAGGCACAATTACGCCACTTTTCAGAAATACAGATCCAACACATACCGCGGGAACAAAACGCCCGGGCAGACGCCCTCTCAAAGCTCGCCAGCACCAAGCCCGGAGGCAACAACAGAAGTCTCCTCCAGGAAACCTTACAATCTCCCTCCGTGACAAGAGAAGAAGAAACGCTAAATATATCCAACCAACAGCAAGGATGGATAACCCCCATACTCAACTACCTGAAGTCGGGAACTCTCCCCATCGAAAGAAAGGAAGCTAAAAGACTCACGAAAGACGCCCAGAATTATACACTAATTCACGACGTATTATACAGAAGAGGATTCGCAAACCCCCTCCTTAGGTGCGTCCCGACCTCAGAAACAAAGAGCGTCCTCGAAGAAGTCCACGGAGGCATGTGTGGGAACCACCTCGGAGCTCGGGCGTTATCCAAGAAAGTAGTCCGAGCCGGGTTCTACTGGCCAACTTTGCAAAGAGACGCAACGGAGTTTGTGAAAATATGCCCCCCTGCCAAAAACACGCCAATTTCCACAAAGCACCACCCGAAGACCTCATCAGCATCACCGCACCATGGCCCTTCGCAAAATGGGGACTTGACCTACTCGGCCCGTTCCCCCCAGGACCGGGGCAAGTCAAATACCTCATAGTAGGGGTCGACTACTTCACAAAGTGGATCGAAGCTGAACCCTTAGCCACCATTACGGCTCAAAAAAGTCGCAAATTCCTATACAAAAATATTGTCACAAGGTTCGGAGTCCCCTACTCCATCACAACAGACAATGGAACACAGTTCATGGACACAAGTTTTCAGAACTTGGTGGCCGAACTAAAAATCAAACAGCAATTCACCTCAGTCGAGCACCCACAAGCCAATGGACAAGCAGAGGCTGCAAATAAAGTCATCTTGGCCGGGTTAAAACGGAGACTCCAAGAGGCCAAAGGGGCATGGGCTGAAGAGCTCCCCCAGGTGCTATGGGCATATCAGACAACTCCACACTCTACAACAGGAGAATCGCCATTCCGACTAGCTTATGGGATGGAGGCAATGATTCCTATCGAAATAGATGAAGGGTCACCCAGAGTCATCTTCTACAACGAAGAAGGTAACCCGCAGGCACAAAAGGAAGAACTCGACCTCCTCCCCGAGGTCCGAGAAAGGGCCCGGATCCGAGAAGAAGCCTTAAAACGGCGAACGGCCCTCAGATACAATCAGAAGGTAATAAAATGAAGCTTCTCCACTCACGACCTAATTTTAATCCGAAATGACATCGGAACACAAAAGTCGGGAGAAGGAAAGCTAGCCGCAAACTGGAAAGGACCCTACAAAGTAACAGAAGTCTTAGGAACAGGCTATTACAAGATATCCGACCTAGAAGGCAATGAGCTGCCCAGGGCCTGGCACGCCTGCAATCTAAGACGGTACTACAGCTAGAAAAATTTGACCCGAGGTGTACTCTTTTTCCCCTACAGGGGTTTTTTAATGAGACACCCGGTCAAGTAAGGCACCCGACCTAGTCAAGGGTAAACACTCTGTAAATATTCTTTCTTTTTTAAATACTAATCAAATCTTTCTATTTTCTTTTGTTCTTCCTCGTGATGAAACAAATCCTGAAAAAGTACCCCGCCAAGGCGCATTAATTTATGCTCGGCAAAACGCAAAAAATCATTTGCCAAAAAGACCGCACAAGGTCGGCAAAGATAAAGCGACGAGGTTCAAATTAATGTGAGAAGTTATAAAGTAACTCTGAAAAGGTTCAAAAAAACCAAATAAAAAGAGATTACAAAATAACTTAAAAGGCCGACCAACGACAAGGTCGGACCCAACAAAGGGAAGTACTCGAACACCCGAGGTCCGAGGAAAAACCCGGATCCAAGAAAGAAGCCTTAAAGCAGCAAAAGCCAAGATTTCGAAAACGCTTACTAAAAAGTTGCTATACAAAAACAACTAAAAAGTACAAGCGAAAAAACGAAATCAAAGGAAGAGGCAAAACCAAGATTTCGAAAACGCTTACTAAAAAGTTGCTATACAACTAAAAAGTACAAAGCGAAGAAACGAAATCGAAGGAAAAGACAAAACGAAGTTTCGAAAACGCTTACTAAAAAAGTTGTTATCCAAAAACAACTAAAAAGTACAAGCGAAGAAACGAAAACGAAGGAAAGGACAAAACGGAAGTTTCAAAGCGCTAGCTAAAAAGTTGTTATCCAAAAAACAACTAAAAAGCATAAAAGCGGAACAAAAAGTCAAAGCAAAACACCGCATAATAAGCTAAAAAGTTACTACAAGTAGCTAATAGCAAAAAAGCGTCCAAAGCGTTCACAGCAACCATCCAAAAACAAAAAAGCCCACAGGCCGGGCAAAGAACCAAAAATAAAAGATTACAGAGGATCAAGGTCCTTTCCGGATTCCACATCGGTAGAAGGCTGCGGAGGAAGAACCATAGAAATCGGGACAGCCTTGACAGCACCATCATCTCGGCTTGAAACCTCCACACCAGATCCATCCCCGGCCAAAGGTGAAGTCGAGTCCGCAACCGGAACCTTGAGGTCGGACACCGGAACCTTGGGATCGGACACCGGCACCTCATCCTCATTGGGAGCAGGAACAATCTTTCCCTCCACAACAACGTTATCCGTACTAAATAAGCTCAGATCCAGGTCAGGAGCAAGAACCCGGACCTGAGCCTTCAAATTCTCGAACATAGCATCCATACCCTTAGCCACATGGCCTTCCAGCTCGTAAAAATCATCCTGAGCAGATTGCAACTTCTCCCTTGTCTCCACAAGCTCGGCATATACCCGAGTATAATTCTCCGTCGCCGCCTTCGCCATCTCCTCGGACGCTTTCGCTGCCGCCACAGCCGCGGTAGCTTTAGCTTTCTCCTTCTCCAAAGAGGCCTCCAGCTCCGTAATCCTAGCAGCCTTCAGCTCACTAAACTTCTCAAACTCGGACTGAGCCTTCTCAAGTCGGGAGCTGGTCGCGCCAATGGGAGATTTCTTGAACTCCCGGGCAATAGCAGCATGAAGACTGGCCATCCGAACACAACTCCGCGCCATATACTGAAAATGATGCTCCATAGACACGTCATCAGTAGAGATAAAAGTCTGAGGGAGAATATGCTGTTCAATCCAACCAAGAGCATCGAAATCCTTATCGTTAAAACCCGCAAGCTCTTGAGAGGTCTTCTGCTTCTTGGGAGGAGGACCCGAGAACGGGGGAGGAGAAGAGGTAGCAGGCCCGGAGGTCGGAGGGTCTTGATTTATAGCTCGGAACTGGGGAGTCGGAATAGTCTTCGACCGAGTCTGAACACCCACGGTAGCCTTCTGCGGAGAAGATCGAGCAGAAGCCTCAGCCTCGATATTTCGAGCAGCCACAGACTTCTTCGTCCGACGAAGGAACTTCATGGAATCCGCCTGAGAAGACATCTCTGCAGAAATATAAAGAAAAGGATTACCACAACAGAAATTCAACCAAAAACAAGTAAAACAACAATATTGAAAAAGAAGAATCTCGGAGAGGTCGGGAAACTACCTAACTCGGAACGGAGAAGGCTTGGATCCCCCAATATTTTCTTCGTATCCAAGTGAGGTGCCCGACCCCATAAACTGCTCACCACACCCACAAAAGCCTGCTCAACCTCATCTAGACTCTCAAAAGTATACTTAGCAGACACTACATTCTCCTGCCAACAAAGAGGAAAAGAAGGCTCCCCACTCTCATCCAGAAAGAAAGGTCGGACGTCTCCAGTAGCCCGGACCTTGAAATAAAAGTTCTTGAAATCATGAAAGGACTCATCATAAAGGGTACAAAACTTCCTTCCCTGGTTAGCCCTAAAAGAGACCCAAGACACCTTCCCTCCACCCGACCCCGGCTTCGTCAACACAAACAAATAGGAAAAAAGAGAAATAGAGGGAGCGACGCCCAAAAACTGACACAAAAGTTGAAACAGCTTTAAAAACGCCCAAGAATTTGGATGGAGCTGCGTAGGGGCAAGGTTACAAGACCACAACACCTCGGACTCCAGGTCGGTAAAAGGAAGTCGGACACTCAGCTTAGAGAAAAAACAATCATAAGCATAAAAGAAGAGCTTCTCGGAACTATCTAAAGGCGGGAAGCAAACTCTCTCCTCGGAATCCGGGGCTACTAGCTCATAATCCCTCTCAGACTCTCTATTCTCACATATACTACAGTGCCTACGGAACCTAGCCAAATATTCAGAATCTACCACAGAAGGGACTTTTAGAGGAAGAGGGTCTACCCAACCAAGACCACTTGGAATCTTGGTCGACATCGCCTGAAGAACCTTTCGAGACATAAAACTCTTACCTACAAAGAAGAAATACAAAAGCAAGCAAAAATCACATAAAGCAGACAGCGAAAAACCCGTTCAGCCAAGCAAGAAACAAAAAAGAAAATACGGCAACCCGGAACAAAGTACCAGAAAAACAAAAAAGAGCCCCCCCCATATGCAAACAAAGCAATGGCAGCGCCTCTTTTTGGGGCAACCCAGGCATAAAGAAAGAAGAAACAGACAAAGAGCCACACAAAAGAACAGAAAGCATATGTGCGCAAAGAAAAGAGACGGGAACAAACCTGGAAGAAAGAAAGAAGACGATGAGCTCCGAAGAAAGAAGAACGAAACGGCGGCACAGAGGAAACCCCGGAAAGACGCACGGAAAGATTCGGGGAAGAAGAACAAAGAGAAAGAAGAAGCGGTGCTCGAAAAAGAGATGGCGAAAACTTAGAAAAAACAGGAAGGAACAGAATAAACGAAGAAAAAGGAAGGGAGCAAATAAATAATGCCTTCACAGAGCCCGAACGGAAATCGAGGAGAAACGGTAAAATGCAATAAATGCAGGAAACGACCATTTTTGAATTTTGAAAAACAACTATGCCCGAGCTCGACCTCCCAAAAAGGACGAACTCGGGCAGGGGCACTGTTCATACCCTGACCGAGCTCCTCCAACTCGGCAAAATCCATGAAAGGTCCGACCTCATCCCAAGGCCCACGCCTAAGGTCGGACCTCGGACAAATAAAGCTAAGGAGGCCCATCAAAAGGAACGAAGCCCAAAACCTAAAGGCCGAAAAAGCCTAGGAAAGGCGGTTCCGCAAAGATAGAGGTAAAACTCCCAAAAGATAAGATAAGATAAGAATATCTTATCCAGGGAAGATCACGACCAACTACTATAAATACACTGGAGCACCCAGGTATGACATACATTCCACATTCTACACATATCTGCTTGGACCCATGCTAACTTAAGCATCGGAGTGTCATTGCAGGTACAACCACCAATCGCCAACACATCAAGCTCGGGTCCCTGACCCCCACCTCGGGCATCTCCAGACGACCGAGCTACACGTTTCAGGTAACCCCCGGAACAGGAGGTATACAGATGCTACTCCCATATGCAGCTGTAATGGGGTTAGCATATGACCCCAGAGTCCTTCTGGACTGTTCAATTCCACTTAGATCCATGATGGAGAAAGGGAATATGATATGGATTCACAAGTAAAGTATATTTTTTTTATTTGACCGAAAATAATAAAATAAAACAAATGGAAAATAAAATCAAATTTCGAAAACCAAAAGAAAATAAGATCAAAGCAAATTGAAAACTAAATCAATTAGTTAATTAAAAGGATTTTGGAATTAGCAATTGAAAAGATATGATTGAAAATTATTTTGAAAAAGATTTGATTTTTTTTTAAATGAGGAAAGAGAAAAACAACAAAATGACACCAAACTTAAAATTTTTAGAAGATCAAACACAAATTTTCGAAAATTTTAAAGGAAAAACATAAAGAAGACACCAAACTTAGAATTTTTAAAGAACAAGAAAGGACTAAGAACATGCAATTTCAAAAAATTAAAAGAAAACAAAAGCATGCAATTGACACCAAACTTAAAATATGAAACTAGACTCAAATAAAAGACTCTAAACCAACAAAAATAAAACAAACCTAATCTAAGCAACAAGATACACCATCAGTTGTCCAAACTCGAACAATCCCCGGCAACGGCGCCAAAAACTTGGTGCACGAAATTGCAATCACACTTTTGCAATCCCGCACAACTAACCAACAAGTGCACTGGGTCGTCCAAGTAATACCTTACGTGAGTAAGGGTCGATCCCACGGAGATTGTCGGCTTGAAGCAAGCTATGATTATCTTGTAACTCTTAGTCATGATATCAATAATTATCAGGGTTGATTGTAAAAAGCAAAAGAACATGAAATAAGTACTTGTTTTGCAGTAATGGGGAACATGTTGAGGTTTTGGAGATGCTCTATCTTCCGAACCTCTGCTTTCCTACTGTCTTCTTCTTCAAGCACGCAACACTCCTTCCATGGCAAGCTGTATGTAGGGTTTCACTGTTGGCAATGGCTACCTCCCATCCTCTTAGTGAAAATGTTCAACACGCTCTGTCACAGCACGGCTATTCATCTGTCGGTTCTCAATCGGGTCGGAATAGAATCCAGTGATTCTTTTGCGTCTGTCACCAACGCCCAGCCCTCAGGAGTTTGAAGCTCGTCACAGTCATTCAATCCTTGAATCCTACTCAGAATACCATAGACAAGGTTTAGACCTTCCGGATTCTCTTGAATGCTGCCATCAATCCTAGCTTATACCACGAAGATTCTGATTAGGGAATCCAAGAGATATCTACTCAATCTAAGGTAGAACGGAGGTGGTTGTCAGGCACACGTTCATAGGTGAGAATGATGATGAGTGTCACGGATCATCACATTCATCAGGTTTAGGAACAAGTGATATCTTAGAATGGAAGCAAGCATGATTGAATGAAAAACAGTAGTAATTGCATTAATCCATCAAGACACAGCAGAGCTCCTCACCCCCAACCATGGGGTTTAGAGACTCATGCCGTAGAAGATACAATGAAAAATGTGTAAAGTGTCATGAGGTTCAGATACAATATCAAAAGGTCCTATTAATAGTGAACTAGTAACCTAGGGTATACAGAAATGAGTAAATGACGTAAAAATCCACTTCCGGGGTCCACTTGGTGTGTGCTTGGGCTGAGCATTGAAGCTTTCATGTGTAGAGACTTTTTCTGGAGGTAAACGCCAGCTTTTATGCCAGTTTGGGCGTTTAACTCCAATTTTTGTGCCAGTTTCGGCGTTAAACGCCGGGAATTCTGAAGCTGATTTGCAACGCCGGTTTGGGCCATCAAATCTCGGGAAAAGTATGAACTATTATACATTGATGGAAAGCCCAGAATGTCTACTTTCCAACGCCGTTGAGAACGCACCAATTGGGCTTCTGTAGCTCCAAAAAATCCATTTCGAGTGCAGGGAGGTCAGAATCCAATAACATCTGCAGTCCTTTTCAGTCTCTAAATCAGATTTTTGCTCAGGACCCTCAATTTCGGCCAGAAAATATCTGAAATCACAAAAAAACACACAAACTCATAGTAAAGTCCAGAAAAGTGAATTTTAACTAAAAACTAATAAAAATATAATAAAAACTAACTAAAATAGACTAAAAACATACTAAAAACAATGCCAAAAAGTGTATAAATTATCCGCTCATCAACCCTCATATCCAATCCAATCTCCAATGGATGACACTCTTGGTGTTCTTCTTCAAGGGAAAAGAGAGATGCAAAGGATGACACTAGAGTTCATAGCTACCTTGACCGAGGTAGTAGATAATTTAGCCTCCTTGCGCTTTGACACTCGATATATCCCCATGGCCGCATGTGGAGAATCTAATGAGGAGCGTAGCATGAAGGAGAAGTTAGAAATTCCAGAGGGCAATGAGAAATGTGGATTTGTATTGGAACAATTGGAGGAAGCCGTAATTGTTGAAGAGAAAGAAGTGGTCGAAGACTTAGGAGATGCTGAACCTCCATGGGAATCTAGAGTTATAGAGTATTCCTCTAAAAAGCTTGAAATTAATGTTAAGGAGGGTAGTGCACAACCTCCAAAGAATATTCCCTATGAAGAATTGGATGGAATAGATCAAAAGGCAAGTTCCCTTGGTGATGATAATCGTGAATCAAGTCCTCCTAGTGATGAATGTGCATCCACAAATGAACTTCTTGAGTTTGAAGAACCCTCTCCGATTGAGTTAGAGAATGATGTGGAGATGGAAGTCCTTCAACAAGGTTGTACAGGGATTGAATATGCTTTGTCAAGATCGTTAGAGACTTTTCTACCTAGGTTGCCATCTCCACCTTTATTTGAGTGGGTAAAATTTATCTCTATTAGCTTTATTGTCCTACTTGAGTATAGTATTCTTGAAATGGATGGCCAACTTAGAAGGCTTTGTGGAATGAAGCGTAAGAGAAGGATGTTTAGTAGTTGGAGTTACAAATCAAGACTCATCAAGGTTGACATTTCAAGAGCTAGATGCAAGGGTTGGACTAGTGATCAATTGGTTGGATCTAAGAGAAGAGTTTGGTACTTCATTAAGAATTTGGATTGCTTGCCATTCAGTTGTAACAATGATGATCCACTTAAAGACGGGTGTAGAAACAAGATTTGGGATCCTGGCATACAAGAGGAACAACTTTGGGAGCTCAAAACTTGTGAAGAACTTCATCAAGGCTTGGTGAATTCACTTAGAAATGTTGGAGCTTATTGGAAGTCCGAGCATTGGTGGAAGTTTCAAGATGAGTTCAAGCATAAGCCACCATAAAAAGGGGCTCACCAAATGTCTAACTTAAGGACTTTAACTAAAAGTGCTAGGTGGGAGACTCCCCACCATGGTAAATTCTTCCTATTTTCTCTTTTATTTATATTAGTAGTAAATTGAAGTTTTATTTTTAGTTAGGATTATTTCGTTTAAGCTATGGTTTCACTTATTTAATAAAGTCTGGCTTTGTTTTGGTAGCTTGTTAGTTTATTTTTTAAAAAAAAGGAAGCATCCCACGCGTAAGCGTCACTGAAGCGCACACATCAAAGGGATGCTGGCACTCTCTGGTACATTTTCCTGAGAGTTGCGCTGCCACTGTGCGCATGTTGTGCATGGAGCAAAATTCATATCCACGCGTATGCGTGACTGACACGGATGCGTCATTTCCTTCTTCTGCAACCCACGCGTACGCGTGGACGACGCTTACGCATCACTTCTTCCTTTACTTTCTTCATCTTTCTTCTCTCCTTTCTTCTTCTTTCTTATCTCGTTCGTCTTTCTTTCTACCTTTCTTCTTCTTCATTCATTTCCCTTTTCATCTTTATTCCCCTTCATTTATTGCATTTGCATACTTTCATTCATTGCATTTAACTTTGTGCATGTTTTTATTTTCTTCTCTAAGTTTCCTATTTTTCCATTGGTGTTAAACTTTCTACTCAACTTTTAAAAATTTCTTGAATCATTTTGATGCTTCTTGACTTGTTTGGTATTTATTCCACATGCCCTTTGCCTATATTGTTTTCTCATTGACATGTTGTAGCTACCATGTAGTTGAGAACTTTATTATTATTTAGCATTAGCCCACCCATATTTTATTTGCTTGCATATCTTTGTTTGTGGGTTATTTTTCTTTCTTTTTCTCTTCTATCAGGATGGCCACCAAGAAGGGAAAGGAAAAGCTTCTAAATGGGGTAACAAACAAGTCGATCTGCACAATCTGTTGGAGAAAGTGCATTAGTTGTAGCAACCCGTCCACCTTTGTTAGTTATTTGTTACATTTGCATTATTGATTGTATGTTTGTTAGATTTTGTGCATATTCTACCACTACTTGGTTGCAGTGATTAATTTCTTTTCCAAGAAACTATTTTATAGCATTTCACTAATTTAAATTAAAATTTTTGTTGAACTTGCTTGAAGGGTTTTATTTTGGAACACGGTTTTAGAGCTCGAACACACAAAACTAGTGAGATTTTGAACCTATTTGATTGGTTGCATCCTATCAACCAAGGTTTTATTTTGGTGTGTGTTGTTCTCTCTAAAATTGTGATCTTTGTCTTGCTTAATTCTATATTTCCATTGTTTGATGTATGCATGCACTTATGTGATTGAGGCCTTGTTTCACTAAGCTTACATACCTATATGGCCTTACCCTTTCATTATCCCTTGCAAACCAATGTTGAACCTTTTTTAACCCCATTTATTCTTTACTTTAGCTCATCGCTAACTCTAAGCAGAAAATAATAATGTCCTTAATTTGAATCTTTGGTTAGCTTGGACTAGTGAGAGTGCACACTTTAAGTGTGGAGAAATTAGTTTGGGAACATTTGGTTTGAGAATTGGGTATTGTATATTTTTGGTGAATTTGTGAAAAAGATAGTTAAGCACATATTCTTGCATTCAATACCTTAATCATATGCATTGAGAAAAACAGAAGAAAAGAAAAAGAAAAAGAAAAAGAAAAAAAGAAAAAAAGAAAAGAAAAAGAACAAATAATAAAAAGGGGACAAAATGTCCCAAAGTAAATGGTAATAGCAATGCATATGTACTGTATTCGAAATTAGGATGCATGAATATGTGGTAAACATAGTTAATGGGTAATTAGATTTTGTATTGTGATTACATGGATTGTCTTAAGTTGGGTAGGAAGTTTAGGTTAATCAAGGATTTAGATTTTAGTCCACTTGACCAAATACCATCCTACCTTTACTATAACCCCATTACAACCCTTAAAAGACCTCTTGATATGTGTATTTGTGCATTAAATTTTTGTTGATTGGTAGAAGAAGAGCAAGTCTTAGAAAGCAAGATTAGTAGAGAATTGAGAGAATCGAACCTTAAACACCTAAGTGATTAGAGTGTATACACTTCCAGTGAGGGTTCGATGCTCAATTCCTTGTTCCTGGCTTTTATGAGCTTTCTTCTTGCAAGTATATTTGTACTTCATTTTATTATTTGAATTAGTGGAATCTAGTTCATATTTGTTCTTGGCAGATTTGATTTACTTTTAACCAAGTAGGTAGAAGCATTTTTGCATGTAGTTACATTCATATAGATATGATGCATTTAGTAAATTCCATTTCCCTTCACTTTCTTATAGTTTCTCTTGAGCTTAGCATGAAGACATGCTAATATTTAAGTGTGGGGAGATTGATAAACCACTATTTTATGATTTATTTTGTATTGAATTGAGTGGATTTTATCCATTATTCTCACACTTATGCATATAATTCGCATGTTTTACATTTTCCTTCCTAATTTTGTGCTATGATTGAAAACATGCTTCTTTGGCCTTAAAATTGCTAATTTTAATCCTCTCTATTTACCATTCGATGTCGTGATATATGCATTAATTGATTTTAGGTTTTCTAGGGTAGGAATGACTTAGAGGATGGAAAGGAAGCATGCAAAAGTGGAAGGAATACAAGAAATTAAAGTTTTCAGAAGCTGGCAGTAACGCGCACGCGTGGACAACACATATGCATGACTGGTGCAGCAGACATATGACGCGCATGTGTGGCTGACGCCTACGTGTGGCCAGGTGAAAAGTTCAGCGACGTGCACGCGTGGCTGACACGTACGCATGACGAGCGTCACGTGCTGCAATTAACAGAAAATGCTGGGGGCAATGGAAGAAATTATATTTTATCTAAATTCCAAATTGGCATAATCCTCATCTATCTGACGCCCTCAAACAGGCCATCTGAGATGAAAAACTCTCTGAGTTTGCCAAAATTATTCGAGAGCCCAAGAAGCTCGTGCGAGAGAGATCACCTAAGTAGGAAGACGCAATCCCAGAATGGTGAGACTAGTGCACCAGGAGAGCCCAGAGACCGACCCAATGATAATAATAAATGTAATTGCTGGAAAAAATGCATCTGAAAAATCCAAATCTGCACTGAAGAAAGATCTCCGAGTGCTATACAAAAAACAAGAGCTCCCTCCCTTTCGATGACAATAATATTCTCCCCCAACGATTGCCAAAATGACACTGCAATGGAAGATGCCGCTTTTGTCATCTTAGCTAGAGTCAGAATCGGGTTAGTGAAACGCATATTGGTATACACTAGAGCCAATTCTAACATCCTCTTCAAAGGAGCCTTCGCTAAGCTAGGACTTCAAAACAAAAAGCTACAAAGCCACCATAATGGGCTAATTGGACTCAAAGATAACCTCTTCAAGGCAGACGGATCTATAGTACTACTAGTCACCATTGAAACTAGAAGCCAAAAGAAGGTCATACTCTCTGAGTTCATGGTCCTGAAGGACTCCACGAATGATAACATCATCCTCGGCAGAAAGACAATCAGCGAACTCTTTGCAGCCATATTCAATAAATTCCTAATCATGGAGTTCTAAGCAGATGATGGAACCATAGGCACTATACACGGGGAGATGGAAGTCGTTGTGGAATATGACAACACCAGCCTAGCCCTCCAGAAACGATCCCAAGACGTGGCAGAAATCTTTTTAGCCGACGTGGACGCCTGACGAGATGGCCAACCCAGACTAGAACCGGAGGGAGACATGGAAAAACTATAGATATAGCCAACCAACGATCAGTTCACCTTCATCAACAAGAACCTATCCTTTAACTTAAAAAGCGAACTCACAAAACTCTTTAAAGAAAACAGAGACCTATTTGCCTTCACTCCCGCCGACATGTTAGGAATAGACCCGGACCTAATGTCTCACTGTTTAGACGTAGACCCAAAGGCCAAGCCGGTAGCCCAGAGGAGAAGGAAGATGCCCGCTAAATAAGCGACTGATGAGCGGATAATTTGTACGCTTTTTGGCATTGTTTTTAGTATGTTTTTGGTAGTTTTAGTTGAGTTTTTATTATATTTTTATTAGTTTTTATTTAAAATTCACTTTTCTGGACTTTACTATGAGTTTGTGTGTTTTTCTGTGATTTCAGATATTTTCTGGCTGAAATTGAGGGATCTGAGCAAAAATCTGATTCAGAGACTGAAAAGGACTGCAGATGCTGTTGGATTCTGACCTCCCTGCACTCGAAGTGGATTTTCTGGAGCTACAGAAGCCCAATTGGCGCGCTCTCAACGGCGTTGGAAAGTAGATATCCTGGGCTTTCCAGCAATATATGATAGTCCATACTTTGCCCAAGATTTGATGGCCCAAACCGGCGTTCAAAGTCACCCTCAGAATTCCCAGCGTTAAACGCCCAAACTGGCACAAGAATGGGAGTTAAACGCCCAAACTGGCACCAAAACGGGAGTTAAACGCCAAGAAGAGTCTCTACACGAAAAATGCTTCATTGCTCAGCCCAAGCACACACCAAGTGGGCCCGGAAGTGGATTTTTATGTCATTTACTCATCTCTGTACACCCTAGGCTACTAGTTCTCTATATATAGGACCTTTTACTATTGTATTTTTCATCTTTGGATTGTTTTCGATCCTTTGATCATCTTTGGACATCTAGTTCTTAGATCAGATCTTGGTTCTTCTGGTTCCCTCTCTGGGGCCGAAACCAATGATCACTTTTGTTCTTATGTATTTTCAACGGTGGAGTTTCTACACACCATAGATTAAGGTGTGGAGCTCTGCTGTACCTCGAGTATTAATGCAATTACTATTGTTCTTCTATTCAATTCCGCTTGTTCTTTGTCCAAGATATCACTTGTTTTTCAACTTGATGAAGGTGATGATTGACGCCCATCACCATTCTCACCCATGAACAAGGTGACTGACAACCATTCTTGTTCTACGAGCATCTGAGGCTTAGTGAATATCTCTTAGATTCTTTAATCGGAATCTTCGTGGTATAAGCAGGACCTGATGGCGGCATTCAAGAGAATCCGGAAGGTCTAAACCTTGTCTGTGGTATTCTGAGTAGGATTCAATGATTGAATGACTGTGACGTGCTTCAAACCCTGAGGGCGGGGCGTTAGTGACAGACGCAAAAGAATCACTGGATTCTATTCCGGCCTGATTGAGAACCGACAGATGAATTCCGCTATGCTGTGACGGAGCATATGCAATCGCTTTCACTGAGAGGATGGGAGGTAGCTGCTGACAACAGTGAAACCCTACACGAGCTTGCCATGGAAAGGAGTAAGAAGGATTGGATGAAGACTGTAGGAAAGCAGAGAGACGGAAGGGAAGGCATCTTCATGCGCTTATCTGAAGTTCCTACCAATGATATACATAAGTATCTCTATCTTTATCTTTATGTTATTTTCGTTTATCACTATACCCAATTGAGTCTGCCTGACTGAGATTTACAAGGTGACCATAGCTTGCTTCATACCAACAATCTCCGTGGGATCGACCCTTACTCACGTAAGGTATTACTTGGACGACCCAGTGCACTTGCTGGTTAGTTGTGCGAAGTTGTAGTGATCACAATTTCGCGCACCAGCGACCAAGGTCAAAAAGCAAGTCAAGAGCTTGCTCAAGACAGGCTTCATTTGAGAACTCTCGTACATGACCTGACTAGCCAAGGTCATTCTGATAATAAAGGTAAACAGCAAATGGCAAATGTGCGTCGACTACACAGACTTAAACAAAGCCTGCCCAAAGGACGTCTTTCCCCTGCCAAACATTAACAGACTAGTGGACACTGTCTCGAGACACCAGTACCTCAGTTTCATGGATTTGTACTCGGGGTACAACCAGATCCCCATGCATAGGCCGGATGGCGAGAAAATGGCGTTAGGTACATACTGCTACAGAGTCATGTCCTTCGGTCTGAAGAACACTGGAGCCACCTATTAGAGGCTTGTCATGAAAATCTTCAAAGACCTCTCCGGAACAAACTAGGGGTTTACATTGACGATATGCTGGCCAAAATAGAAACAGGTGAAAAACTCATTGCCAATCTCAAAGTTATACTGAGCACCCTGAGGAAGCATCAGATGTGCCTCGACCTGGCCAAATGTGCATTTGGAATGGAGGCCAGAAAATTCATGGGCTTCATGATCACTCAATGATGAGTAGATGCAAACCCATAAAAATGTCAAGCCATCCTCGAGATGACCAGTCCCGCAAATCTCAAAAACATCCAAAGGCTGATCCGATGACTAGCCGCCCTCTCACGCTTCTTCGGAGCCTCGGATCAGAGAGCCATCCCTTTCTTCAAACTGATGAAAAAGAGCATAAATTTTAAGTGGGAACCTGATTGGAAGAGGCCTTCCAAGATATCAAAAAGGTGCTAGCAGAACCTCTCGTGCTCTTAAAACTCAAAGTTAGAGAAACGTTGTACCTTTACTTATCCATAACAAAGGATGCATTAACGGCGGCGTTAATTTGGGAAGGCGAACAGAAAACACAAGGGCCAATATACTTCATAAGTAAAGTTCTCCAATATGCCAAAATGTGTTATTCCAGGCTTGAAAAGCTTACATATGCACTGCTCACGAGATCCCAATGGCTCTGATAATATTTTCAAAGCTACCCTATCACGGTCTAGACTGACCAGGGTGTCCAGCAAGTCCTCTGAAAACCAGACCTGGCAGGGTGAATGCTTTCCTGGTAAGTGGAACTCTCCCAATATGAAATCCAATTCGAACTCAGGAACGCGATTAAAGCTCAGGGCATGGGATTTTTCATCACGGAGATGACCCCTGAAAGCGAAGCTCCCAAACTATGAAAACTCCATGTTGACGGCTCGTGAAAAAACAGCTTTGACGGAGCGGGGATAATATTGGAAAACAATAACGGGATCACAATCGAGCATTCAATTTAATATGATTTCTCGATTTCTAACAATCAAGTAGAGTATGAAGCCCTTCTAGCCGAACTAACGCTGGCCAATGATATCGGCGCAAGAATGCTGGAGGTCTGCAGCGATTCCCAGATAGTTAGTTCACAAATAAACGGGGATTACCAACCACGAGACCCTCTATTGCAACAATACCTATCCAAGATTAAAGAGCTGATTGCCAAATTTGACTAGGTGTCGCATATCCTCAGAGAAAGGAACGCGAGAGCTAACCTACTCTTAAAGCTGGCGAGCACTAAGTCGGTCTCAGGAAATGGCTCACTAATCCAAGAGGTCATCAAAGCACCCTCTGTTGCAACCACACCCCCGACAAACCTGACCTTGAGCTGTCAACACTCATGGACCTTCCCGATCCTCAGGTATCTCACCAACAAGGACCTGCCCGAGGTCCCAAAAGATACCAACCGGATGAAGCGAGAGGCTGCAAAATACACCACGGTAGTGGGACAATTGTACAAATGAGGAATGTCCGAACCCCCTTCTTAAGTGCATAGAACCCGACAAAACGAACTACGTACTTTGCGAGATTAATGAAGGATGCTACAGCCATAATGCGAGGGTAAAATGCTAGCTAAGAAAGTCATCTGAGCATGATATTTTTGGCCCATGATCATCAGAGATTCCCTCCGATTGATCAAAAACTGCAGTAGTCCCAAGTGTATGCCGACCTCCACCAGCTAGCTCCTCACCAACTAAGCACGATATCGGCAGACCGCCCCTTTAAAACATGGGGAATCGACCTTGAAGGACCTTTTTCCATGGCTCTCGGGCAACTCATATTTCTTATAGTAGCAATCGACTGCTACACAAAGTGGATTGAGGTCGAAGCACTAGCCACAATCATGGCTACCCAGTGTTGAAAGTTTTTTTGGAGACAAGTCATAACTCGATTCGGAATTCCAGAAGTCGTAATCTCAAATAATGTGACCCAGGTCACTGACAAATGTTTTAAAGAATTCCTAGAGGGATACGACATCTCACAGAAGTTCATCTCGGTTGAACACCCACAAACCAACAGCCAGGTAGAAGCAGCCAACAAAATTATCCTAAAATGGCTCAAGAAAAGACTAGACATAGCCAAAGGATTGTAGGCTGACGAGCTCGATTCAGTGATATCGTCATAACAAATGTCACCCCAAAGTATGACTAGGGAGACCCCTTTCAGGCTGACATACGGTCTAGAGACCGTCATCATCGTAAAAATCGGGGAACCTTGCCCTTGAAGGACTGATAAACCCCGATTTCGTGGTTTATCTTATGCTTATTTTAGGGGATTATTCACCTTTTCCCACATTTATTCAATAAAATATCATGATTTTGTAATTCTCCCTTGAATTGTGCTTAAGTGTAAAAACATGCTTTTTAGCCCTTAAATTGGTGATTTTAACTCACTTTAATTCCATGCGATGCCTTGATGTGTTTGTTGAGTGCTTTCAGGTTCATAAGGCAAGTATTGGATGGAGGAAATGAGGAGAAAAGCATGCAAAGTGGAGAATGCATGAAGAAACAAGAATTGAGAATGCATCAATGGGTGCGCACGCGTACAAGGTGCGCACGCGCAAAAGTGATTTTGCATAGAGACGCGCGCGCGCACATGACGCGTCCGCGCGGATGAAGAAATAGCCAATCGACGCGCACGCGCACATGGCGCGTACGCGCTGATAC
Organism: Arachis stenosperma; assembly: GCF_014773155.1. Lineage (NCBI taxonomy): Eukaryota > Viridiplantae > Streptophyta > Magnoliopsida > Fabales > Fabaceae > Arachis > Arachis stenosperma. The sequence continues at coordinate 72,048,121 of NC_080381.1, read as the reverse complement.
TTGCACGTGACTCACTTAAAGGCAAAATGCTGGGTGCGATTTCTGAGCAGCCCAGGCCCAATTCCAACCTGTTTCTGAGTGTATTTCATGCAGAATTGAAGCCCAAGCAAAAAGGGGAGCAATTGATTATAGCATTAGCATCATGTAGTGTAGTTTCTAGAGAGAGAAGCTCCCTCTTCTCTCTAGAGTTAGGGTAGGTTAGGTTAATTTCATCTTAGATCTAGTTCCAATTTCATGTTTCTATTCTTGATTCCTCTTAGTTTTCATGTTAATTCTCCTTTTTGCTATCTTTTGTGATGATGAACTCTTGTTGGATTTGAATCTTTTATTTAATACAATTTAATGTTTGATGTTCTTTTATTGTTGATTTGAGTTGAGATTTTACCTTCCTTGCAATTGGTAGTTGATAGATTTTATTACTCTTACAATTTGTGATGTTTACTTTTATTGCATTCTATGTGTTTGATGAAATGTTCTCTTTAGTTTTTGAGTAGTTCTCTTTGCTCTTGGCCTAAGTTAAGGGGATTGGGTAAACTTGAGTCATTGGGTATAATAAATTTGGTGACTTGAGAACCCTTGGTGATCAATTTGACACCCATTGATACTAACCCACTACTAAGTCAATTAGTAGATAGGTTGGGACTTATGGGTTGATGTGATCAAATCTATTTGGCGTACTTCAAGCTTAGGAGTAGAGCTTACGTACTTAAGGCTTGTGGGAAGTAGACCTAATGGATTGGCATCTCATAACTATCAATATTTGATTGTTGACAAGGATGGTGATCTCAATTTCCCATGTCTTGGCCAAGAGTTCTTTACCTTGCTTTCTTTAATTGCTTGCTTGATTTACTTTTCTTGCCATTTATTTTCTGCCCCTTTGATAAGCCCATATTTTATGATGTATATTGAGCTCAATTTAAGTGATTTATTCAACCCTTCACCTACTTATTCATGTAAATTGCATGGTTTCACTTTCCCTTCCTTATTATGTGATATATGAGAAAATATGTTCCTTATGCTTTAAAATAATCAAATTTAATTATCCTTTATTACCATTCGATGCCGTAATTTGTGTTTTGAGTACTTTCAGGTTTTATAGGGCAAGAATGATTTAAAGCATGGAAAGGAAACATACAAAAAATGGAAGGAAAGCACAAATTGGAGTTTTAGAGCAACTGGCAGTGACGCATCCGCATGGACGACGCGAACGCGTGATTCGCACAAAAGAGAATCGGCGCGAGCACATGGATGAGGCGAACGCGTGACTTGCGAAATACAACTGACGCAGGAGCATGACTGACGCGACCGCGTAGAAGAGCAACACTCCAGATGACGCGACCGCGTGACCCACGCCGACGCGTGACGTGCGCGATCTGTAGAATTTGTAGATCTCATTTCCAGCGATTTTTGGGCCCTTTTTGGCCCAGATCCAAATCCAAGAGGCACAGATTAGAAGTTATGAAGTGAGGGAATGCATTCATGCGAGAGATGACAATCAGATAGCGAGTAATTTTCACTTTTCATAGTTTAGATGTAGTTTTAGAGAGAGAGAGGCTCTCTCCTCTCTCTTAGGATTTAAGATTAGGATTTCTATTAGGATTATGATTGTTTCTTCATACCAGGTTCAATAATTTATGTTTCTCTTCTATTTTTGTTTACTCTGAAGCTTTTATTTGTGTTTGATTTATGTTGCCCAATTGGCTTATGAATATTGTCCATGTTAGAATTGACATCTTCATTCAATATAAATTGAGGTATTTTCAGATCTATGATTTTTATCTAGCTTTTTATATTCTTGGCTTTAATTGATTAATTGGTAACTCTTGAGTTGTCAAAATCATTGTCGACTGAAAATTAGAATTCTTCAAGAATTAACTCGAGTTCTAATAACTCTAGCCTTTTCCAAGGAAAGACTAGGACCTGAGGAACCAAACTTATTCCATCCACTTGACTTACCTTCATATTTAGAGGTTAACTTAGTGGGAGAAAAATCCAATTCTCATCACAATTGATAAGGATAACTGGGATAGGACTTCCAGTTTTCATATCTTGCCATGAGTTTTATTAGTTATTAATTTATTAATTCTTGCAATCTATTTCTCCTGCTTAAAACCTTTTTCAAACCCAAACACTGTTTTTTCTATAACCAATAATAAATCATACTTCCCTGCAATTCTTTGAAAAGACGACCCGATGTTTGAATACTTCGGTTTATAAATTTATTGGGTTTTGTTACTTGTGACAACTAAAACGTTTGTACGAAGGGATTTTCTGTTGGTTTAGAATCTATACTCACAGCGCGACTATATTTTTACAAAATTCTTTACTAGCAAAAATCCTAACGTCAAAATGGCGCCGTTGCCGGGGAATTGCAAACGTGTGCCTTATTATTGGTTATTGTAAATATTTTTCTTTTGCTTGTTTATTTGTTTTTGTTTTCCTTTCTTATTTCTGATAACTACTATGAATTCTCACCCCTCTCGCTTTGAGTTTGGTTCTAATTTTGTTGAATGGAATGGAAGCAATAACAGGAATATGCATCAAGGTCTAAGCAATCAAAGATGGATGGAGCCAAGAGGATCTGATCACCCCTTTAGGCAACAACAACCTCCTAGATATCATGGACAAAGACCATTCTACAATGCATACCTAACAGATAGATTTGGTGGACCCCCTTGTAGCTACCAACAAGCCCCACCCTATGCTCAGAGACCATCCTTTTAACATAACCTTAACCCACCACACTCACAAGCTTCTTTTCAGCATTCACTACCACATGACCCTTATCCACTCCAACGACAATCCAATTACTCCCAAGAACCACCACTCCCCTATGCACTATGTCCATATCCATCAAGCCAAGAATCACAGGTTCACTTTGAAGAATCAGTAAACCAATTTAATGCAACCCTTCATCAACTGGAGCAAGCAATAAATCAATTATCTTCCAGACATTCAGACACTCAATAGACTCCCATGGCTTCATGTGGAGAATCTAATGAAGAACGTAGTATGAAGAAGCCACTAGAAACTCCAGTGGACAGCATAGAGCACAACTTCGTACTGGAACGAGTATAGGACACTGTCATTGTAGAAGAAGAAGAGTTGGTTGATGATGCATGAAAACTTGTCTCTCAACAAATTTCCCTTCGGCAAGTATACCGAATTGTCATCAAGTAAAACTCACAATAGAGTGAGGTCGAATCCCACAAGGATTGATTGGTCAAGCAACTTTAGTTAGAAGAATATGCTAGTTGAGTTAAACAGAATTTAGATTGAGATGCAAAAATTTAAATGACTGGAAAGTAAATAACAAAAATTAAAGTACAGAATCTTAAATGGGGATTTGGGGTAATTAGCATGAAATTAAATGGCAGAAAGTAAAGAGAATGGGTAAGATCAGAAATGGAGAAATCATTGGGTTCAGGAGATGTTGTATTCTCCGGATCAAGTTCATTCTCATCTATTCCTCAATCAATGCATTCATTGATCTCCTTGGCAATCTTAAGTGATTGGATCCCAATTTCTTGGCAATCCAATCTCTCTAAGTTTGAACAATTGCCTAATTCCTTGATTTAATTACTCATGGGAAGAGATGAAGTGTGGTCACTGATTATACCACATGTATTTCCAAATCAAAGTATTGGGAGGATTACATGTCACTCTATCCGCCCAAACCCCAATTTGGTCCAACATGAGAAAGCATTTCTAGCATGTTCTCCTCATCCCTTTTTCAAGGCTCAAAGGAGATCCAATTATGGAGAGTTTCTTTTCCAAGACAACTAACCAATTGAATTAAGATCGAAAGCTTTCTAGTAAGATCAAGAGGAAAGAAAGAAGAAGAAGAATGAAACAATAATTGATCCATCAAATTACAACAGAGCTCCCTAACCCAATGAAAGGGGTTTAGTTGTTCATAGCTCTAGAAATGAAAAATGGCAGAAAAGAAGAATCCATGCTAAAGTGCAGAAAAGTAAATCTATAGAGAGTAGTTCCCAAAAGTGCCAATCTTCTCTATAGTTCAAAACTACTCCTATATATACTACTCCTCTTGATCTTCTAGTGAGTTCTTCAAGTCTTGGATGTGGGCTCTGGATCTTGAGTTGAAGTAGTTCTCATCTTTAGTGGGCCCAACTTGCAGAGAAATATGAATTAGGCTTTGGGTATTTAGTAAGATTTAACGTTGAGTGCCATTGTGGGTTCGAGAACGTTAGTGGCATTCACTTTTTCTACTAACGTTCCACCCTCATGTATCCACGTTAAATCCAAAGTTAGTGGTCTTAACGTGACCACTAACGTTGCCTTTTCAATTTTTGGCCAACGTTATTGGGACTCACTTTTCCCAATAACGTTGGCTTGTACCCCTTCGCGAACATTAATGGGAATCACTTTTCCTATTAACGTTGCTTGATGCCTTTTGTTCCTACGTTAGAGTTCACGTTAGTGAAGCTAACGTGACTCTTAACGTGGGTGTGTTTCACCTTCGAGAGCGTTAGTGACACTCACCTTTGTCACTAACGCTCCAAATGCCCAAGTTCTCTACGTTAGAACTCACGTTAACTAAGTTAACGTGGCTCTTAACGTAGTATTGATGCCATCTCCCAACGTTAGTGACAAAAGTGAGTGTCACTAACGTTGGCTCTTTGATCTCAACTCCACGTTAACTTTCACGTTAATGGTCTTAACGTGAAAGTTAACGTAGGCAATGCTAGTTGGTCCAACGTTAGTGACAAAAGTGAGTGTCACTAACGTTGGCTTTTGTTTTCCTCTTCCACGTTAAAGTTCATGTTAACTAGGTTAACGTGGATCATTGCCAAGTTCTCCAACGTTAGTGGTGTTCACTTTTTCTCTTAACGTTGGAGTTATTTTTTCTTCTACGTTAACTACCACGTTAACTTAGTTAATGTGGCAAGTAACGTGAGCTTTGGATGGCTTCGCAGGCGTTATTAGTGATCACTTTTCTCATTAACGTTGCAAGCTTTACCATTCCACGTTAGTGTTCACGTTAACTAGGTTAACGTGAATACTAACGTGGTTCTTCCTTTCTTTCTTTGCCCTGAAATTAAGCAATTAAAGTGCATCAAAGCTCTAGCCAAAGTCATGAGATTATGCATCATCAATTTATCATGCAATTCTAGCAAAATACTCATGAAATTATGCAAAGTTCACAAAAGTTGCTTAAATCAAGGTGTAAGTGTAATTTCATCCAAAACTTGCCTTATTCACTAAGAAAATGCATGAAACTACCCTAAAACAGTAAAGAAAAGGTCAGTAAAACTGGCCTAGATGCCCTGGCATCACAACACCAAACTTAAAGCTTGCTTGTCCATAAGCAAGTACTGAAGCATAAGAGGAATGAAATGAAAGAACAAGCAGATAAAATAGAAGTAGCATTCCTGGTTTATGGGGTTTATTGCATAGCAACTTAGGTTCATTCCATTTAGGTTTCAAGCCTTTATCAAATCCTTAGTCACTTTCTTGATTGCATCCTTTGAGACTTCTTTCTTATTGATCCTTCCTTCTTTTTCTTTTTTCTTATTGATCCTTCCAGTTGGTTTTAAGGTGCTAGGTGTTAAGACACCCCTAAGGACTTACTCCCTCAAGTCTCTTTCCCTCATACATACACACCACAGGCACATGGTTTGTTATTTTCCTTTCTTGAGACCTTGGTGTCCAGCACCTCTTTGGGTTACTAAGTGTTCTGTAGCAAAGGTTACTCTTGATAGTGGACTTTCAGCTGATAATCCCGGATTAGTTAATCCAAGTTACCAAGTGATAAGGCACCCCTAAGAGCTTATTCATCCAAGTATATCCCTTGTACATAAACACCACAGACATATGCCTCAATTTTGAAACCCTTGGTGCCTAGCATTGTTTCTTTTCTTATTGTGTTTCTTTCTTTTTCACTTTTATTGCTCTTTCTCTTTTCTTATTGGGATCTTATTGTTTAGCTAGTCTCAAAGGATGTGTTTCAAGCAAAGGTCTTAGGATAGATAGTTGCTTTCTTTCCTTCTTTGGTGAACCAACTTAGCTTACTAATCAACCTACCACAAACATTCAGAATGCACTTCACAACATAACTCGACTCTTGTTCTTTTCATAACATTTTCTTTTTGATTAACTTACAGAGACAAGCATACAAGTAAGAAAGGTGAAAGTGAACACTCAAGACATTAAACTAGCACACTTAACCTAAGCAACGAAACTTAAATGCAGAATTGAAAATCCTAAGCTACCATGGAAGCATGTTCTATTTCATACTTGATTTTCCTTATTTAAAGCTTTGAAAAAGGTAAACTAAGAAGGAAATTCACCACCTTTCACTTATTGGTATGCTTATGTTCTTCTACTTCCTTGCCCTCTTTAAGTTTACTTTGTCCGCTTGTGCTTCCTCTCATCCGATTCATTCTGGCTATCTTCCAATCCCCTAGTGCCTTCCTTACTGATTCATGACTTTGTTCTACCCTTTCGCGCTCCACTCGTGCTAACTCATCCTTTACATCTTCATATTTTGTTATCCCAGGATGCAAAACAGGTAGTTGTCCGACTAAGTACCCAAGCCTGGCTTGGGTATTCACATGACACCTTCCGAAAAAGCTCTGTATTCATCGAAAAGATCTGTTTATTCTCTCTGTTTTTGATGCATCTCATGGATGTGTGCACCTTGATGTGCTTGGATGTTGGTTAGCCTTTGGATGGCTTCTGATTGTTGATCTTGCTTCTGATTTAGATTATGGAAGGATTCACTCCATTGTCTCCCTTGTTCCATTTGCTGGTCCATCAATTGTTTTTGCCCTTCCCCTTGCTGATCCATCCACCTAGAGAGTGATCCTTCTTGGCGGTCTATTAATTGTATTTGAAACTCCCTTTGTGCCCCTTGATTTTCCATGCATTGCCTAGATAAGGTATCAATAGCCTCTTGCAATTGGTGCATGCTTAAGGTGGCTGGGGTTTGCTCCTGTGGATGTTGTTCTTCTTCAGCATGATGGGCTGGCCTCTTTCGTACCCTTCGTGGAGGTAGTGAAGTTGCAGCAGCATGCATCCGACGATAAGTAATTGGAAGACTAACCTTTATCCACTCGGGGTTTTCATCCTCAAATATCACCCTGGCCAGTTTGCAAAGGCGAAAGATAGTGCTAGGATAACCCAACTTTCTTCCAGAATTGCTCTTCTCAGCAAGCTTTCGAATGCCTTGGGCTATGAGTTCATGAGCCTTGATCTCTCCTCCCTTCATTAGACATTACACCATTATTGCTCTCTTGAGGTTTACCTCTGAGTTGTTTTCGGCTGGGACGATGGATCTCCTTACAATTTCGAACCAACCTTTAGCCTCAGGGAGGAGATCTCCTCTTTTTATAAACTTGGGCTTCCTCTTGGGGCCTCTTTCCCAATCTGCTCCTTGCACACATATATCCTGTATAATCTGGTCATAATTGGGGTTTTTGTCCTTTCTCGAGTGATAGCTCTCCTCTTCGAAGGGTATGCTTCTCAATTTCAACACTCTCATGATAGTCATGGGACTAAAATCCACCATGACCCCTCTCACAATACTTGTGTATGAGTCATCCGCCTTGTCTTGCCTAACTGCATTTGCATAGAACTCTCTTACTAGAGTTGCATTCACCCTTGTGATTGGATCGGTGATGAGCTCCCATCGGCGTTGTTCCACCTTTTTTGTGATTTCTGGACACTCAGCTTTTGTGACTTGAAAGCCTAGTTCATAAATAATTTCTTTTTCAGTCATCCACCCATACTGGAGTGCATGATGAAAGGTTCTAAATCACCCTTCATCAAAAGGAGGATGCTCTATGGGTTCCTTCCCCTCTTGTTTCTTGGAGCTTGATGATGTCATGCAAGATTGTTGATGTGTTGGCTATTCTCAAGATGGTTAGGAGGGTGTATGTGAAGCCTTTGGTGGAGGATGATGTGTGGATGCCCGAAAGAAGGGAGTAGAAAAGGGTGAGAATTTGAATTGTGTACGGAGAGGTTGTGTGAAGGGGTTTATATAGGAAGATGGCAATTGATTGAAGCGTGTGGATTGATAGTGTTGTTTGATAGTGGACGGTTGGGGTTTTGGGATTGAATGAGCACAAGGATCACCTCCTTTATGAGGGTCTTGGTTCGGTCTTCAAGATTGTCCACTCCCAATGTTGCATGGCAACACTTCCAAGGATATTCCCCATGAAGACAAGTGTGAAATTCTCTTAGTGTAGTGGCCGAATCTCTCTTCCTCAATTGTCCTATCAAGTACCATCAATGTCCTTTTTGATTCCCTATATACGAAGAAAAAGTGTAATTGGTTATTTGAAATTTTTGGTGGGAAACCTTAAAGTGTGAACTAGTAAAAGAAAATTCTTTTTCTTTTGTTTTTACATGACTAAATGCTTTCCATGAATGCAAATCAATCAACCATTAAGCTTCCCATGCATGCACGTTGGTACACCAAACTTGTTTGTGATCACATGGTGCAACAAGTTTGGGGAATAATTCTTCCTCATAGGGTGTGTTTGATGAGCGGATAATTTATACGCTTTTTGGCATTGTTTTTAAGTAGTTTTTAGTAAGTTCAAGCTACTTTTAGGGATGTTTTCCTTAGTTTTTATGTTAAATTCACATTTCTGGACTTTACTATGAGTTTGTGTGTTTTTCTGTGATTTCAGGTAATTTCTGACTGAAATTAAGGGATTTGAGCAAAACTCTGAAAAAGGCTGACAAAAGGACTGCTGATGCTGTTGGATTCTGACCTCCCTGCACTCGAAATGGATTTTCTCGAGCTACAGAACTCCAATTGGCGTGCTCTCAACGGCGTTGGAAAGTAGACATCCAGGGCTTTCCCGCAATATATAATAGTCCATACTTTATCCGGAAATTGACGACGTAACTTGGCGTTGAACGCCAAGTTCATGCTGCTGTCTGGAGTTAAACGCCAGAAAAACGTCATGATCCGGAGTTGAACGCCCAAAACACGTCATAACTCGGAGTTCAACTCCAAGAGAAGCCTCAGCTCGTGGATTGATCAAGCTCAGCCCAAACATACACCAAGTGGGCCCCGGAAGTGGATTTATGCATCAATTACTTACTCATGTAAACCCTAGGAGCTAGTTTATTATAAATAGAACATTTAGCTAAAGTAATTCAGATCTTTTTGAACGCATAGTTCTCATACCATGGGGGCTGGCCATTCGGCCATGCCTAAACCTTTTACTTATGTATTTTCAACGGTGGAGTTTCTGCACACCATAGATTAAGGGTGTGGAGCTCTGCTGTACCTCAAGTATTAATGCAGTTCTATTTTCTTTTATTCAATTCTCTTTTATTCTTATTCCAAGATATTCATTCGCACCCAAGAACATGATGAATGTGATGATTAGATAACCCTCATTATCATTCTCACTTATGAACGCACGTGATTGACAACCACTTCCGTTCTACATGCAATAGAGCTTGAATGCGTATCTCTTAGATTCCCCAACAGAATCTTCGTGGTATAAGCTAGATAGATGGCGGCATTTATGAGGATCCGGAAAGTCTCACCTTGTCTGTGGTATTCCGAGTAGGATCCTGGGAATCCGGAAAGTCTAACCTTGTCTGTGGTATTCCGAGTAGGATTCCGGTAATGAATGACTGTGACGTGCTTCAGACTCGCAAGTGCTGGGCGTTAGTGACAGACGCAAAAGAATCAAGGGATTCTATTCCAGTAGGAGCGGGAACCAACCAGTGATTAGCCGTGCTGTGACAGAGTGCGTGAGCGTAGTTTTCACTGCGAGGATGGGATGTAGCCATCAACCATGGGTGATGCCTCCAGACGATTAGCCATGCGAGTGACAGCCGCAGAGGACCATTTTTCCGAGAGGATTGAAAGTAGCCACCGCTGATGGTGAACCCCTATACACAGCTTGCCATGGAAAGGAGTAAGAAGGATTGAGTTGAAGCAGTAGGAGAGCAAGCGTCCCTGAGCCATACAGCATCTCCATTCACTTGTCTGAAATTCCTACCAATGAGGCTACATAAGTATCCCTTTTATTATATATCATCTATTTTCTTATTATTAATTTTCGAAACCATAAATCAATATTTAATCTGCCTGACTGAGATTTACAAGGTGACCATAGCTTACTTCATACCAACAATCTCTGTGGGATCGACCCTTACTCGCGTAAGGTTTATTACTTGGACGACCCAGTACACTTGCTGGTTAGTTGAACGGAGTTGTGGATTCAACCAGTGCCATAATAATGATGCCTCTCAAAATAGTTAGAACATTGATCACAAATGATCCATGGTTCCCTCGTGCCAATTTCTTAAATTCCATAATTTTACAAGGAGTGCAACTTAAAGAATAAGGATCACAATTTCGTCCACCAAGTTTTTGGCGCCGTTGCCGGGGATTGTTCGAGTATGGACAACTGACGGTTCATCTTGTTGCTCAGATTAGGTAATTTTCTTTTCAAAAATCTTTTTCAAAATTTTTCTTTTATTTTTCGTTTTTCTAAACTTTATTTTCGAAAAAATTAATAAAAATTCAAAAAAATTTTCATAAAATCATAAAAATAAAAAAATATTTTGTGTTTCTTGTTTGAGTCTTGAGTCAATTTTTAAGTTTGGTGTCAATTGCATGCTTTAAAAATTTTTCTTGCATTTTTTCGAAAATCCAATGCATTCATAGCGTTCTTCATGATCTTCAAGTTGTTCTTGATAAGTCCTCTTGTTTGATCTTGATAATTTCTTGTTTTGTGTTGTTTGTTGTTTTTCATATGCATTTTTCGTTTGTTAGAGTCCATACATTAAAGATTTCTAAGTTTGGTGTCTTGCATGTTTTCTTTGCATTAAAAATTTTTCAAAAATATGTTCTTGATGTTCATCATGATCTTCAAAGTGTTCTTGGTGTTCATCTTGACATTCATAGTGTTCTTGCATGCATCTTGTGTCTTGATCCAAAATTTTCATGTTTTGGGTCATTTTTGTGTTTTTCTTTAAAAATTTAAAAATAAAAAATATCTTTTCCTTATTTCCCTTCAAAATTTCGAAATTTTGGGTTGACTTGGTCAAAAAAATTTCAAAATTAGTTGTTTCTAACAAGTCAAGTCAAAATTTCAAATTTTAAAAATCTTATCTTTTCAAAATCTTTTTCAAAAATCATATCTTTCTCATTTTTTTATATTTCTCGAAAATTTCAAAAAATCTTTTTCAAAATATTTTCAAAATCTTTTCCTTATCTTTACATCATATTTTCGAAAATTTACTAATAATTAATGTGATTGGTTCAAAAATTTGAAGTTTGTTACTTTCTTGTTAAGAAAGGTTCAATCTTTAAGTTCTAGAATCTTATCTTGTAGTTTCTTGTTAGTGAAGTAAATAATTTCAAAATTTTTGAACTAAATCTTTTTATCTTTTATTTTATCTTTTTCAAAAATTTTATCTTTTTCAAAATTTGATTTCAAAAATATCTTATCTAACTTATTATCTTTTTATCTTTTTCAAATTTTGATTTCAAATCCTTTTCAATCAACTAACTAACTTTTTGTTTGTTTCTTATCTTTTTCAAAACCACCTAACTACTTTTCCCTCTCTAATTTTCGAAAATATCTCTCTCTTTTTCAAAAATTCTTTTTAATTAATTAATTGTTTTAAATTTTAATTTCAATTATATTTTATTTTGAATTTTCGAAAATTACTAACCTCTTTTTCAAAATTATTTTCGAAATTTCTCTTCTCTTTTCTTCTTCTATTTAATTATTTAATTACTAACACTTCTCTTCACCTCTCTTCATCCAAAAATCCGAATCTCCTTCTTCATTCTTCTACCCCCTTTCTTTTTCTACTAACATAAAGGAATCTCTATACTGTGACATAGAGGATTCCTTTTTCTTTTCTTGTTTTCTTCTCTTTCATATGAGCAGGAACAAGGATAAAGGCACTCTTGTTGAGATTGATCCAGAACCTGAAAGGACTCTGAAGAGAAAATTAAGAGAAGCTAAATTACAACAATCCAGAAACAACCTTTCAGAAATTTTCGAACAAGAGAAGGAGATGGCAGCCGAAAATAATAATAATAATGCAAGGAGAATGCTTGGTGACTTCACAAAACCAACGTCCAAGTTTGATGGAAGAAGCATCTCCATTCCTGCCATTGGAGCCAACAACTTTGAGCTGAAACCTCAGCTAGTTGCTTTAATGCAACAAAACTGCAAGTTTTATGGACTTCCATCTGAAGATCCTTATCAGTTTTTAACTGAGTTATTGCAGATCTGTGAGACTGTAAAGACGAATGGAGTTGATCCTGAAGTCTACAGACTCATGCTTTTCCCTTTTGCTGTAAGAGACAGAGCTAGAATATGGTTGGATTCACAACCCAAGGATAGCCTGGACTCATGGGATAAGCTGGTCACTGCCTTCTTGGATAAATTCTTTCCTCCTCAAAAGCTGAGCAAGCTGAGAGTGGATGTTCAAACCTTCAAACAAAAAGATGGTGAATCCCTCTATGAAGCTTGGCAAAGATACAAGCAGCTGACCAAGAGATGTCCATCTGACATGTTCTCAGAATGGACCATATTAGATATATTCTATTATGGTCTCTCTGAATTTTCGAAAATGTCATTGGATCATTCTGCAGGTGGATCTATTCACCTGAAGAAAATGTCTGAAGAGGCTCAAGAGCTCATTGACATGGTTGCAAATAACCAGTTCATGTACACCTCTGAGAGGAATTCCGTGAACAATGGGATACCTCAGAAGAAAGGAGTTCTTGAAATTGATACTCTGAATGCCATATTGGCTCAGAACAAAGTGTTGACTCAACAGGTCAACATGATCTCTCAAAATATGAATGGACTGCAACATGCATCCAACAGTACTAGAGAGGCAGCTTCTGAAGAAGCTTATGATCCTGAGAACCCTGCCATGGCAGAGGTTAATTACATGGGTGAACCTTATGGAAACACCTATAACTCATCATGGAGAAATCATCCAAATTTCTCCTGGAAGGATCAACAAAAGCCTCAACAAGGCTTTAACAATGGTGGACGCAATAGGCTAAGCAATAGCAAGCCATATCCATCATCTTCTCAGCAACAGACAGAGAATCCTGAACAAAACAATTCTAATTTAGCCAATATAGTCTCTGATCTGTCAAAGGCCACTTTCAGTTTCATGAGTGAAACAAGATCCTCCATTAGAAATCTGGAGGCACAAGTGGGCCAGCTGAGTAAGAAAGTCATTGAAACTCCTCCCAGTATTCTCCCAAGTAATACAGAAGAGAATCCAAAAGGAGAGTGCAAAGCCATTGACATAGTCAATATGGCCGAATGCACAAGGGAGGAGGAGGACGAAAATCCTAGTGAGGAAGACCTCCTGGGACGTCCCTCAAGCAAGAAGGAGTTTCCTATTAAGGATCCAAAGGAATCTGAGGCTCACATTGAGACCATAGAGATTCCATTAAACCTCCTTCTGCCATTCATGAGCTCTGAAGACTATTCTTCCTCTGAAGAGGATGAAGATGTGATTGGAGAGCAAGTTGCTCAATACTTAGGAGCTATCATGAAGCTGAATGCCAAGCTGTTTGGTAATGAGACTTGGGAAAGTGAACCTCCCTTGCTCATTAGTGAACTAGATACTTGGATTCAGAGAATTCTACCTCAAAAGAAACAAGATCCTGGCAAGTTCTTAATACCTTGCACCATTGGCACCATGGGCTTTGAAAAAGCTCTATGTGATCTTGGGTCAGGGATAAATCTTATGCCACTCTCTGTAATGGAGAAGCTGGGGATCATTGAGGTACAACCTGCCTTGTTCTCATTGCAACTAGCAGACAAGTCATTGAGACAAGCTTATGGGTTAGTAGAGGACGTTCTAGTAAAGGTTGAAGGCCTTTACATCCCTGCTGATTTCATAATCCTAGACACTAGGAAGGAAGATGATGAATGCATCATCCTAGGAAGACCTTTCCTAGCCACAGCAGGAGCTGTGATAGATGTCAACAGAGGTGAGTTAGTCCTTCAATTGAATGGGGACTACCTTGTGTTTAAGGCACATGGCCATCCGTCTGTGACAAAAGAGAGTAAGCATGAAGAGTTTCTCTCAGTTCAAGGTCAAGAAGAGCCCACACAGTCAAACTCTAAGTTTGGTGTTGTGAGACCACAACCAAACTCTAAGTTTGGTGTTAAGACCCCATATCCAAACTCTAAGTTTGGTGTTGGGACCACACTAACATTGACCTGATCACCTTGTGGCTCCATGAGAGCCACTGTCAAGCTATTGACATTAAAGAAGCGCTTGTTGGGAGGCAACCCAATTTTATTTATCTAATTTTATTTTATTCTATTTTATTGTTATTTTGTGTTTTATTAGGTACATGATCATGAGGAGTCACGAAAATATCAAAAAAATTAAAAACAGAGTCAAAAATAGAAGAAAAAAAATTTTTTCACCCTGGAGGTAGCGCAGACTGGCGTTCAACGCCAGTAAGGTGCATCTGGCCGGCGTTCAACGCCAGAACAGAGCACCATTCTGGCGCTGAACGCCAGAAACAAGCAACAACCTGGCGTTAAACGCCAGGAACGTGCACAGAGAAGACAAACTGGCGCTGAACGCCAGAAACAAGCATGAAACTGGCGTTCAACGCCAGAAACATACATTACATGGGCGTTGAACGCCCAGAACATGCACCAATGGGCGTTTGAACGCCAGAATGATGCATGAAGGCATTTTACCTGCCTATATGGTGAAGGAATGGTATTTGTTTACACCTCAGGATCTGTGGACCCCACAGGATCACCCCACAGGATCTGTGGACCCCACAGGATCCCCACCTACCATATTCCCACCTTACGTTTTAATCCTAATCACACTCTCCTAATCCAAAATCACTCTTCCCCATGTCACACTTCCCAACACCTTTCACCAATCACCTCAACTCCTCTTCCCAATTACCCCATTCACCACTCACATCCACCCACTCTTCCCCATAAACCCCACCTACCTTCAAAAATTCAAACCAATTTCCTTCCCATTCCCACCCAAATGGCCGAACATACCTTCCCCCCTTTCCCTATAAATACCCTTCCATTCTACTTCATTTTCACACAACACACACCCTCCTTCTTCACCTAAAGCCGAAACCACCTCTCTCCCTCTCTACCATATTTTCTTCTTCTTCTTCTACTCTTCTTTTCTTTCTTGCTCGAGGACGAGCAAAATTTTAAGTTTAGTGTGGTAAAAGCATAAGCTTTTTTTTGTTTTTCCATTACCAATGGCACTTAAGGCCGGAGTACCCTCTAGAAAAGGGAAAGGGAAGGCAAAAGCTTCCACCTCCGAGTCATGGGAGATGGAAACATTCATCTCCAAGAGCCATCAAGACCACTTCTATGATGTTGTGGCAAAGAAGAAGGTGATCCCTGAGGTCCCTTTCAAGCTCAAGAAAAATGAGTATCCGGAGATCCGACATGAAGTTCGAAGAAGAGGTTGGGAAGTCTTAACCAACCCCATGCAACAAGTCGGGATCTTAATGGTTCAAGAGTTCTATGCCAATGCATGGATCACTAGGAACCATGACCAAGGTATGAACCCGAGTCCAAAGAATTATCTCACAATGGTTAGGGGGAAATACTTGGATTTCAGTCCGGAAAATGTGAGGTTGGCGTTTCACTTTCCTATGATGCAAGGTGATGAACGCCCCTACACTAGGAGGGTCAACTTTAATCAAAGGTTGGACCAAGTCCTTAGGGACATTTGTGTGGAAGGAGCTCAGTGGAGAATAGATTCCAAGGGCAAGCCAGTCCAACTAAGAAGACTGGACCTCAAGCCTATAGCTAGAGGATGGTTGGAGTTCATTCAAAGATCCATCATCCCTACAAGCAACCGATCTGAAGTTACTGTGGATCGGGCCATCATGATCCATAGCATCATGATTGCAGAGGAAGTAGAAGTTCATGAGGTCATCTCCAATGAACTCTACAAAATAGCCGACAAGTCCTCACCCATGGCACGGCTAGCCTTCCCTCACCTTATTTGCCATCTATGTTACTCAGCTGGAGTTATCATAGAAGGAGATGTCTCTATTGAAGAGGACAAGCCCATCACCAAGAAAAGGATGGAGCAAGCAAGAGAAGCTTCTCACGGCCCTCAAGAAGTGCATGAGGAAGCTCATCATCAACAAATTCCTGAGATGCCCCAAGGGATGCACTTTCCCCCAAACAACTATTGGGAGCAACTCAACACCTCCTTAGAAGATTTAAGCCACAATGTGGAACAATTAAGGGTGGAACATCATGAGCACTCCATCATTCTCCAAGAAATAAGAGAAGATCAAAGAGCAATGAGGGAGGAGAAACAAAGGCAAGGAAGGGACATAGAAGAGCTAAAGAACATCATTGGTCCTTCAAGAAGAAGACGCCACTAAAGGTGGATTCATTCCTTGTTCTTTATTTCTTTCTGTTTTCGGTTTTTAGTATGGTGTTTATTTATGTTTTGTGTCTTTATTTCATGATCATTAGTGTGTAACCATGCCTTAAAGCTATGAATAAAATCCATTAATCCTTCACCTCTCTTAAATGAAAAATGTTTTAATTCAAAAGAACAAGAAGTACATAAATTTCGAAAATAGCTATTGAATTTAGTTTAATTATATTGATGTGGTGACAATACTTTTTGTTTTCTGAATGAATGCTTGAACAGTGCATATGTCTTTTGATCTTGTTGTTTATGAATGTTAAAATTGTTGGCTCTTGAAAGAATGATGAACAAAGAGAAATGTTATTGATGATCTAAAAAATCATGAAATTGATTCTTGAAGCAAGAAAAAGCAGAAAAAAAAGGGAGCTAAAAAGAGTATATAGAAAAAGAAGGAGCAGTAGAAAAAGCCAATAGCCCTTAAAACCAAAAGGCAAGGGTAAAAAGGATCCAAGGCTTTGAGCATCAATGGATAGGAGGGCCTAAGGAAATTAAATCCAGGCCTAAGCGGCTAAATCAAGCTGTCCCTAACCATGTGCTTGTGTCATGAAGGTCCAAGTGAAAAGCTTGAGACTGAGTGGTTAAAGTCGTGATCCAAAGCAAAAGAGTGTGCTTAAGAGCTCTGGACACCACTAACTGGGGACTCTAGCAAAGCTGAGTCACAATCTGAAAAGGTTCACCCAGTTATGTGTCTGTGGCATTTATGTATCCGGTGGTAATACTGGAAAACAAAGTGCTTAGGGCCACGGCCAAAACTCAAAAGTAGCTATGTTCAAGAATCAACATGCTTAACTAAGAAAGTCAATAACACTATCCGAAATTCTAAGTTCCTAGAGAAGCCAATCATTCTAAACTTCAAAGGAAAAAGTGAGATGCCAAAACTGTTCAGAAGCAAAAAGCTACAAGTCCCGCTCATCTAATTATAATTAATATTCATTGATATTCTGGAATTTATAGTATATTCTCTTCTTTTTATCCTATTTGATTTTCAGTTGCTTGGGGACAAGCAAAAATTTAAGTTTGGTGTTGTGATGAGCGGATAATTTATACGCATTTTGGCATTGTTTTTAAGTAGTTTTTAGTAAGTTCAAGCTACTTTTAGGGATGTTTTCCTTAGTTTTTATGTTAAATTCACATTTCTGGACTTTACTATGAGTTTGTGTGTTTTTCTGTGATTTCAGGTAATTTCTGACTGAAATTAAGGGATTTGAGCAAAACTCTGAAAAAGGCTGACAAAAGGACTGCTGATGTTGTTGGATTCTGACCTCCCTGCACTCGAAATGGATTTTCTGGAGCTACAGAACTCCAATTGGCGCGCTCTCAACGGCGTTGGAAAGTAGACATCCAGGGCTTTCCAGCAATATATAATAGTCCATACTTTATCCGGAAATTGACGATGTAACTTGGCGTTGAACGCCAAGTTCATGCTGCTGTCTGGAGTTAAACGCCAGAAAAACGTCATGATCCGGAGTTGAACGCCCAAAACACGTCATAACTCGGAGTTCAACTCCAAGAGAAGCCTCAGCTCGTGGATTGATCAAGCTCAGCCCAAACATACACCAAGTGGGCCCCGGAAGTGGATTTATGCATCAATTACTTACTCATGTAAACCCTAGGAGCTAGTTTATTATAAATAGAACATTTAGCTAAAGTAATTCAGATCTTTTTGAACGCATAGTTCTCAGACCATGGGGGCTGGCCATTCGGCCATGCCTGAACCTTTTACTTATGTATTTTCAACGGTGGAGTTTCTGCACACCATAGATTAAGGGTGTGGAGCTCTGCTGTACCTCAAGTATTAATGCAGTTCTATTTTCTTTTATTCAATTCTCTTTTATTCTTATTCCAAGATATTCATTCGCACCCAAGAACATGATGAATGTGATGATTAGATAACCCTCATTATCATTCTCACTTATGAACGCACGTGATTGACAACCACTTCCGTTCTACATGCAACAGAGCTTGAATGCGTATCTCTTAGATTCCCCAACAGAATCTTCGTGGTATAAGCTAGATAGATGGCGGCATTTATGAGGATCCGGAAAGTCTCACCTTGTCTGTGGTATTCCGAGTAGGATCCTGGGAATCCGGAAAGTCTAACCTTGTCTGTGGTATTCCGAGTAGGATTCCGGTAATGAATGACTGTGACGTGCTTCAGACTCGCAAGTGCTGGGCGTTAGTGACAGACGCAAAAGAATCAAGGGATTCTATTCCAGTAGGAGTGGGAACCAACCAGTGATTAGCCGTGCTGTGACAGAGTGCGTGAGCGTAGTTTTCACTGCGAGGATGGGATGTAGCCATCAACCATGGGTGATGCCTCCAAACGATTAGCCATGCGAGTGACAGCCGCAGAGGACCATTTTCCCGAGAGGATTGAAAGTAGCCACCGCTGATGGTGAACCCCTATACACAGCTTGCCATGGAAAGGAGTAAGAAGGATTGAGTTGAAGCAGTAGGAGAGCAAGCGTCCCTGAGCCATACAGCATCTCCATTCACTTGTCTGAAATTCCTACCAATGAGGCTACATAAGTATCCCTTTTATTATATATCATCTATTTTCTTATTATTAATTTTCGAAACCATAAATCAATATTTAATCTGCCTGACTGAGATTTACAAGGTGACCATAGCTTGCTTCATACCAACAATCTCTGTGGGATCGACCCTTACTCGCGTAAGGTTTATTACTTGGACGACCCAGTACACTTGCTGGTTAGTTGAACGGAGTTGTGGATTCAACCAGTGCCATAATAATGATGCCTCTCAAAATAGTTAGAACATTGATCACAAATGATCCATGGTTCCCTCGTGCCAATTTCTTAAATTCCATAATTTTACAAGGAGTGCAACTTAAAGAATAAGGATCACAATTTCGTCCACCAGTGTTCAAACCTCACTTGGTGTGCTTTGAACACCAAACTTATCATGTACTATACGTTGCATGTAGAGGAGCTTTATATTAGTTGTCAAAATTGATTTGAAATTCCATGGAATTTGCCTTATTACTATTATTAGAGATTTAAGAGAGGAGGTATAGAACATGGGTTGCCTCCCATGAAGCGCTTCTTTAGCGTCATTAGCTTGACGTTTGATCCTTGTCAAGGTGGCTGATAGTGCTTGAAGTCTTCTCCTCTTGCCGTGAACCTATGTCTATTGGCTTTGTTGATAAGCTCCATATGCTCTAAGGACAACATTTTGTTGATAGTGTACACAGGAGGCAGTTAAGATGGAATAGTGGAGAGGTGAGGTGGTATATATGGAAAGTATGTAGAGATCACTTCATCACCTGGCGAAAAATTTTCTGTAGGAATTTTCTTATTTCTCCCTCCCCTTGGAACTTTCTTCTTTGTACCTCTTGACACTCTCTTGCTTTCTACAGATTCTTTCTCTAAGGACTCTTTGTTGCTAGCTTTGCATGACTCTGGTTTGCTCAGCTTCCCTTGAGTTACCTTTGGATGAGGTTCTTCTTGAATACATGGCTTTCCAACCACTGGGATTTATAGTTGTGTTGTTTGTGCTTCACTGCTTGTTTCTTGCATCAGTGCTTCATTCTGCTCTTCTCTTGATTCTTTGTTCTCTTGACTTGATTCTTGTGAGAGGTTGAAAACATTGAAAGTGAGCTGCTCATCATGTATTCTCAACACTAGCTCTCCTCGCTCTACATCTATGAGTGTTCTGGCTGTGGCTAGGAATGGTCTTCCCAGAATGATGGGGTAAATAGGATTCTCATCCATTTCCAGAACAATAAAATCTGTGGGAAGATAGTAGCTCCCAACCTTTACCAGCACATTTTCAACCACTCTTATTGCTTGTTTTTGAGTTTTGTCAGCCAATCTGATAATTACATCAGTAGGAGTTAGTTCATTGATTTGGAGCTTCTTCATGAGGGAGAGAGGCATTAAGTTGATGCTTGCTCCCAAGTCACAAAGTCCTTTGTCAATCATTGTTTCTTCTATGGCACAAGGAATGTGGAAACTCCCTGGATCCTCCTTCTTTGTGGGTGGCCCTAGTTGAATGAGAGCACTGCAATCCATGTTCATCTTTATTGTTTGTCCACCCTTCAATGGAATTTTTCTGGCCAGTAGCTCCTTTATATACTTGATGTAGAAGGGCATTTGCTAGAGGGCTTTAATGAATGGTATATTTACATCAAGAGATGCAAACATATCAAGGAACCTTGAATACATTCTCCCTGCTACACCACCTTTAAGCCTGTGGGGAAAAGGTGCATATGGGTTCAATACCTCCTTCTTCTTCAAGTCTTCCTTGGATGTAGGTTGGGATGTATAGCTTCTTTCCTCCTGGCTTTCCTTTTGGTTATTTTGGAAGCATTCTACTCCATTCATACTCCCCTCATCACTTGTGGTTATCATTTTGCATTCTTCCCATCTCACCTTCTTTGTTTCTCCTCTTGGGTTCTTCTCTGTATCACTGGGGAATCCATCAGTGGGTTTGGGAATTTGTTGAGATAGATACCCTACTTGGGACTCTAATTTCTTGATGTTTTCTCCTTGATTCTTGATGTTGGCTAGCACTTCTTCCTTAAACACTTTGTTGTCTTGGACTTCTCTGCATAAGTTTTCAAGTAGAGCCTCAATCTTTGATAATCTCTCATCTGTTAATGATGGTGGGTTGAGATTAGGTAGTTGAGAAGGTTGGTTAGATAGATGTTGGTAATATCTCTGTGAGGTGTTTTGATGAGTTGCATTGTTGTTGGAGTTGAGGTTGTGGCGTCTCTGATCTTGCCCTTGGTCTTGTTGGTTTTTCCATCCAAAGTTGGGGTGATTTCTCTATCCAGAGTTATAAGTTTTAGAGTATGGATCATGGACTTGTCTAGGTGAGTTTCCAACATAGTTGGCTTGCTCCCAGTCACCTTCTTCTCCTATGTTTACTCCTTCTTGAGCTGATGATGAGGTGATGGCTGCTGCAACTTGGTTCTCCTCCACCTTCTTGGTAAGATCTGCTAGCTGCTTGGTGATCATCTTGTTTTGAGCTAACAATGCATCCATGTGGTTCAGCTCCATTACTCCTCTGGTGTTACTTCTTTCGGAGGCATAGAAGTAGTCATTTTCAGCAACTGTTTTAATGACATCTATGGCTTCTTCAATGGTTTTCTTCTTGTTTAGAGAGCCTCCTAATGAATGATCCACAGCCTTCTTTGACTCATAGGAAAGACTTTCATAGAAGATGTGAAGTTTGACCCATTCATTAAACATCTCTGGTGGGCATCTTCTTGTTAGGTCTTTGAATCTCTCCCATGCTTCATAAAGAGTCTCACCATCTTGTTGCCTGAAAGTTTGCCCCTCAGCTCTCAGCCTATTGATCCTTTGAGAAGGGTAAAATCTTGCCAAAAACTTGTTCACTACATCCTTCCAATTTGTTAAACTTTCCTTTGGGAAGGATTCAAGCCATTTGGATGCCTTGTCCCTGAGTGAAAAAGGGAACAAGAGCAACCTATAGACATCTGGATGGACTCCATTGGACTTCACAGTGTCACAAATCCTCAGGAAGGTGGTTAAATGTTGATTCGGATCTTCTTGAGCACCTCCTCTAAATGAGCAATTATTCTGAACAAGAGTGATGAGCTGGGGTTTTAGTTCGAAATTATTGGCATGTATGGTGGGTGATGAGCGGATAATTTATACGCTTTTTGGCATTGTTTTTAGTATGTTTTTAGTATATTTTAGTTAGTTTTTATTATATTTTTATTAGTTTTTGTTAAAATTCACTTTTTTGGACTTTACTATGAGTTTGTGTGTTTTCTGTGATTTCAGGTATTTTCTGGCTGAAATTGTGGGTCATGAGCAAAAATCTGATTCAGAGGCTGAAAAGGACTGCAGATGCTGTTGGATTCTGACCTCCCTGCACTCAAAGTGGA
This sequence comes from Arachis stenosperma, assembly GCF_014773155.1. Lineage (NCBI taxonomy): Eukaryota > Viridiplantae > Streptophyta > Magnoliopsida > Fabales > Fabaceae > Arachis > Arachis stenosperma. The sequence goes on along the minus strand of NC_080381.1, from coordinate 72,025,794 downwards.
TTTTCTGTAGCTACAGAAGCCCAATTGGCGCGCTCTCAATGGAATTGGAAAGTAGACATCCTGGGCTTTCTAGCAATGTATAATAGTCCATACTTTGCCCGAGATTTGATGGCCCAAACTGGCGTTGCAAATCAGCTTCAGAATTCCCAACGTTTAACGCCGGAACTGGCATAAAAATTGGAGTTAAACGCCCAAACTGGCATAAAAGCTGGTGTTTAACTCCAAAAAAAGTCTCTACACATGAAAGCTTCAATGCTCAGCCCAAGCACACACTAAGTGGACCCCGGAAATGGATTTTTACGTCATTTACTCATTTATGTATACCCTAGGTTACTAGTTCACTATTAATAGGATCTTTTGACATTGTATCTACACCTCATGACACTTTACACGTTTCTCATTGTATCTTATACGGCATGAGTCTCTAAACCCCATGGTTGGGGGTGAGGAGCTCTGCTGTGTCTTGATGGATTAATGCAATTACTACTGTTTTTCATTCAATCATTCTTGCTTCTATTCTAACATATCACATGTTCCTAAACCTGATGAATGTGATGATCCGTGACACTCATCATCATTCTCACCTATGAACGTGTGCCTGACAACCACCTCCGTTCTACCTTAGATTGAGTAGATATCTCTTGGATTCCTTAATCAGAATCTTCGTGGTATAAGCTAGAATTGATGGCGGCATTCAAGAGAATCCAGAAGGTCTAAACCTTGTCTGTGGTATTCTGAGTAGGATTCAAGGATTGAATGACTGTGACGAGATTCAAACTCCTGAGGGCTGGGCGTTAGTGACAGACACAAAAGAATCACTGGATTCTATTCCAACCCGATTGAGAACCGACAGATGATTAGCCGTGCTGTGACAGAGCGCGTTGAACATTTTCACTGAGAGGATGGGAGGTAGCCATTGACAATGGTGAAACCCTACATACAGCTTGCCATGGAAGGAGCCTTGCGTGCTTGAAGAAGAAGACAGTAGGAAAGCAGAGGTTCAGAAGATAGAGCATCTCCAAAACCTCAACCTGTTCCCCATTACTGCAAAACAAGTACTTATTTCATGATCTTTTGCTTTTTACAATCAACCCTGATAATTATTGATATCCTGACTAAGAGTTACAAGATAACCATAGCTTGCTTCAAGCCGACAATCTCCGTGGGATCGACCCTTACTCACGTAAGGTATTACTTGGACGACCCAGTGCACTTGCTGGTTAGTTGTGCGGGATTGCAAAAGTGTGATTGCAATTTTGTGCACCAAGTTTTTGGCGCCGTTGCCGGGGATTGTTCGAGTTTGGACAACTGACGGTCTATCTTGTTGCTTAGATTAGGACTGTTTTATTTTTGTTAGTTTAGAGTCTTTTATTTGAGTTTAGTTTCATATTTTAAGTTTGGTGTCAATTGCATGCTTTTGTTTTCTTTTAATTTTTCAAATTTGCATGTTCTTAGTCCTTTCTTATTCTTTAAAAATTCTAAGTTTGGTGTCTTCTTTATGTTTTTCCTTTAAAATTTTCGAAAATTTGTGTTTGATTTTCTAAAAATTTTAAGTTTGGTGTCATTTCAAAAATCAAATCTTTTTCAAAATAAATTTCAATCATATATTTTCAATTGCTAATTCCAAATCTTTTTAATTAACTAGTTGATTTAGTTCTCAATTTGCTTTGATCTTATTTTCTTTTAGTTTTCGAAATTTGATCTTATTTTCCATTTGTTTTATTTTATTATTTTCGGTTAAATAAAAAAAAAAGAATTTACTTTATTTGTGAATTCATATCATATTCCCTTTCTCCATCATGGACCTAAGTGGAATTGAACAGTCCAGAAGGACTCTGGGGTCATATGCTAACCCCATTACAGCTGCATATGGGAGTAGCATCTGTATACCTCCCATTAAAGCAAGCAGCTTTGAGCTGAATCCTCAACTCATTATCATGGTGCAGCAAAATTGCCAGTATTCTGGGCTTCCACAGGAAGAACATACTGAGTTTCTGGCACAATTCTTATAACTTGCTGACACAGTACGTGATAAAGAGGTGGATCAGGATGTCTACAGATTATTACTGTTTCCATTTGCTGTAAAAGATCAAGCTAAGAGGTGGTTGAATAACCAACCTACAGCAAGTATAAAGACATGGAAACAGTTATCAGACAAATTCCTGAATCAATTTTACCCTCCAAAAAAGGATGACACAGCTAAGGCTGGACATCCAAGGCTTTAAACAAGAGGATAATGAATCCCTTTATAATGCCTGGGAGAGGTATAGAGGTATGCTAAGAAAATGCCCCTCTGAAATGTTTTCAGAGTGGGTACAGTTAGACATCTTCTACTATGGGCTTACAGAAAAAGCTCAGATGTCTCTAGACCACTCAGCAGGTGGATCTATACATATGAGGAAGACGATTGAGGAGGCTCAAGAGCTTATAGATACTGTTGTTAGAAATCAACATTTGTACTCTAGCAATGAGTTCTCCACAAAAGAAAAAGTTATGGCAGTAGCCACTGATCCTAATCCTCAAGAACAGCTGATTGAGCTTAATCAGTAATTACACCTGATGACAAAACAGTTAGCAGAATTTAAAGAGATGCTCCAAGAAACTAAAATTGCTAACAAGAACATAGAATCACAGTTGAATCAGGCAAAACAGTAGCTATCTAAACAGATAACAGAAGAATGCCAAGCAGTTCAACTGAAGAGTGGGAAGACATTGAATAACACTGCTCAAAGTAGCAAAAAGCCAATAAAGGAACAATTGACAGAGGATAGCCAAACCACCATCCAAAATCCCTCTGAGGACAGTAAGAGCCCAGAGAGGAATACTCTTGGCGTTCAAACACCAGAAAAGGGGAGAAAGCTGGCGTTAAACGCCCATTCCCTGCCCAGTTCTGGCTTTCAAACGCCAGAAAAGGGGGAAAAGTTGGCGTTAAACGCCTATTTTTCACCCAATCCTGGCGTTCAAACGCCAATGGGGAATCAGACACCTGAGAGTGCTGATAGTAACCCCTCTAAAAAGGCTTCTCCAACCACTTCTGTAAGGAATAAACCTGCAGCAACTAAGGTTAAAGAATATAAAGCAAAGATGCCTTATCCTCAGAAACTCCGCCAAGCGGAGCAGGATAAGCAATTTGCCCGCTTTGCAGACTACCTAAGGACTCTTGAAATAAAGATTCCGTTTGCAGAGGCACTTGAGCAAATACCTTCTTATGCTAAGTTCATGAAAGAGATCTTAAGTCATAAGAAGGATTGGAGAGAAACGGAAAAAGTATTTCTCACTGAAGAATGTAGTGCAGTCATTCTGAAAAGCTTACCAGAAAAGCTTCAAGATCCAGGAAGCTTTATGATACCATGCACATTAGAAGGTGCTTGCACCAAGACAGCCCTGTGTGACCTTGGAGCAAGCATCAATCTAATACCTGCATCCACTATTAGAAAGGTTGGGTTGACTGAAGAAGTCAAACCAACCCGGATATGCCTCCAACTTGCTGATGGCTCCATTAAATATCCATCAGGCATAATTGAGGACATGATTGTCAAGGTTGGGCCATTCGCCTTTCCAACTGACTTTGTAGTGCTGGAAATGGAGGAGCACAAGAGTGCAACTCTCATTCTAGAAAGACCTTTCCTAGCAACTGGACGAACTCTCATTGATGTACAAAAAGGGGAAGTAACCCTGAGAGTCAATGAGGATGAGTTCAAGTTGAGTGCTGTAAAAGCTATGCAGCATCCAGACACATCAAATGACTACATGGGCGTTGACATTATTGACTCTTTGATAGAAGAGATCAATATGACTGAAAGTCTAGAATCAGAGCTAGAGGACATCTTCAAGGATGTTTAGCCTGATCAGGAAGAACCAGAGGAAACAAAAGAATTTTTGATAATTCCTCAGAAGGAGGATAAGCCTCCCAAACCCGAACTCAAACCACTACCACCATCCCTGAAGTATGCATTTCTGGGAGAGGGTGACACTTTTCTAGTGATCATAAGCTCTGCTTTAAATCCACAGGAAGAGGAAGCACTGATTCAAGTGCTAAGGACACACAAGACAGCTCTTGGGTGGTCCATAAGTGATCTTAAGGGCATTAGCCCAGCAAGATGCATGCACAAGATCCTATTGGAGGATAATGTCAAACCAGTGGTTCAACCACAAAGGCAGCTAAATCCAGCCATAAAGGAGGTGGTGCAGAAAGAGGTCACTAAGTTACTAGAGGCTGGGATTATTTATCCTATTTCTGATAGCCCCTGGGTGAGCCCTGTCCAAGTTGTCCCCAAGAAAGGAGGCATGACAGTAGTTCATAATGAAAAAAATGAATTGGTTCCTACAAGAACAGTCACAGGGTGGCGTATGTGTATTGACTACAGAAGGCTCAATATAGCCACCAGAAAGGATCATTTTCCTATACCATTTTTGGATGGCTATTCAGGTTACAACCAAATTGCAGTAGATCCTCAAGACCAAGAGAAAACAACATTTACTTGCCCTTCTGGCATGTTTGCCTACAGGAGGATGCCTTTTGGTCTGTGTAATGCTCCTGCAACCTTTCAAAGATGCATGCTATCCATCTTCTCTGATATCGTGGAGAAATTCCTGGAAGTCTTCATGGATGACTTCTCAGTATATGGAGACTCATTCAGCTCCTGTCTTAACCACCTAGCACTTGTCCTGAAAAGGTGCCAAGAGACTAACCTGGTTTTAAACTGGGAGGAATGTCACTTTATGGTGACTGAAGGAATTGTCCTTGGGCACAAAATTTCAAGCAAGAGAATAGAGGTAGATAAGGCAAAGGTAGAGGTAATTGAAAAATTACCACCACCTGCCAATGTTAAGGCAATCAGAAGCTTTTTGGGGCATGCAGGATTCTACAGAAGGTTTATAAAGGATTTTTCAAAAATTGCTAAACCTCTGAGCAACCTGCTAGTTGCCGACACAACATTTGTGTTTGACACACAGTGTCTGCAGGCATTTGAGACCCTGAAAGCCAAGCTAGTCACAGCACCAGTCATCTCTGCACCAGACTGGACATTGCCATTCGAACTAATGTGTGATGCCAGTGACCATGCCATTGGTGCAGTGTTGGGATAGAGGCATAACAAGCTTCTGCACGTCATTTATTATGCCAGCCGTGTTCTAAATGATGCACAGAAGAATTACACAACCACAGAAAAAGAGTTACTTGCAGTGGTCTATGCCATTGACAAGTTTAGATCCTATCTAGTGGGATCAAAGGTGATTGTGTACACTGACCATGCTACTCTTAAGTACTTACTCACAAAGCAGGATTCAAAACCCAGGCTCATAAGATGGGTGTTGCTTCTGCAAGAGTTTGATATAGAAATAAGAGACAGAAAAGGGACAGAGAACCAGGTGGCTGATCATCTGTCCCGAATAGAACCAGTAGCTGGGGCGTCCCTCCCTTCTACTGAGATCTCTGAGACTTTCCCAGATGAGAAACTCTTTGCCATTCAGGAAGCTCCATGGTTTGCAGATATTACAAATTACAAAGCTGTGAGGTTCATACCCCAGGAGTACAGCAGGATGTAAAGAAAGAAATTAATTTCAGATGCCAAGTACTACCTATGGGATGAGCCATATCTCTTTAAGAGATGTGCAGATGGAATGATCCGCAGATGTGTACCCAGAGAGGAAGCACAAAGGATCCTATGGCACTGCCATGGATCACAGTATGGGGGACATTTTGGAAGTGAGCGAACAGCCACTAAGGTCCTCCAATGTGGCTTCTACTGGCATACTCTCTATAGAGATGCCCGAGAGTTTGTGCGTAACTGTGACAGCTACCAAAGAGCTGGTAACTTGCCTCACGGATACGCCATGCCTCAACAAGGGATCTTAGAGATTGAATTGTTTGATGTATGGGGGATTGACTTCATAGGTCCGTTTCCACCATCATACTCAAACACTTACATTCTGGTGGCAGTAGACTATGTATCTAAGTGGGTAGAAGCAATTGCTACACCCATTAATGATACTAAGACCTTGCTGAAATTCCTCCAAAAACACATCTTCAGCAGATTTGGTGTTCCCAGAGTCCTAATCAGTGATGGGGGTACTCATTTCTGCAATAAATAGCTCTACTCTGCTATGGTCCGATATGGAATTAGCCACAAAGTGGCAACCCCATATCATCCACAGACAAATGGGCAAGCTGAAGTCTCTAACAGAGAGCTAAAAAGAATCCTAGAATGGACTGTAATTGCCCGTAGAAAGGATTGGGCAAAGAGCTTGGATGATACTCTGTGGGCATACAGAACAGCATTCAAGACTCTAATAGGAACCTCCCCATACCAACTTGTGTATGGCAAGGCCTGTCATCTGCCCGTGGAACTGGAACATAAAGCCTACTGGGCAACCAGATTCCTAAACCTGGATGCTAAGTTAGCTAGTGAAAAAAGATTGCTCCAGCTAAATGAGCTAGATGAATTTAGACTCAGTGCCTTTGAAAATGCAAAAATCTATAAGGAAAAGGCAAAGAAGTGGCATGACAAGAAGTTGTAATCTAGAGTCTTTGAGCCAGGACAAAAAGTTCTGCTCTTCAACTCTAGGCTTAGACTGTTCCCAGGAAAACTTAAATCCCCCTGGAGGGGTCCGTATGTGATTACAGGAGTATCACCATATGGATATGTTGAGCTTCAGGATACTGATTCTGACAAAAAGTTCATTGTTAATGGACAGAGGATCAAGCATTATCTTGAAAGCAATTTTGAGCAAGAATGCTCAAAACTGAGGCTTGAATGATTCTCAGTGAAGGTCCAGCTAAAGACAATAAAGAAGCGGTTGCTGGGAGGCAACCTAGTCATTAGCAGGTTATCTGTTTTGTTTAATCAAAGTTTGATATATATTCTCAAAGGGCAAATATCAAAATTGAAGGAATTCACAGAGTTACAGAAAGATTCAGTGCAAAAAGCAGAAAAAAAGAGCTTGCTGGCGAAAAAACACCAGTAAAGGGTACTTTGGGCGTTAAACGCCAGAATGGGCACCATTCTGGGCGTTAAATGCCATTCTGGGCGTTTAACGCCAGTAAAGGTGCCATTTTTGGCGTTAAACGCCATAATGGGCACCATTCTGGGCGTTTAACGCCAGGTGTGCAGCATCCTGGGCATTTAGCAAAACGCCCAGTGATGAAGGAAATTCTGGCGTTTAACGCCTGCCAGGGTACCTGGCTGGGCGTTAAACGCCCACAATGGCCAGCATTTGGGCGTTAAACGCCAGAATGGATACCATTCTGGGCGTTTAATGCCAGAAAGGTGGGGGACAGAGATTTCGCTTTCTAATCAAAATTTTTTCAAACTTTCCTGTTTTGATCCATAATTTTCTACATAAACACATTTCAAACTTTCATCATTCACCTTCAAATTTTCAAAAATTAAAATCATTCTTCAAATCTCTCTCAAATCCTTCCCAAATCTTCTTCAAAAACTCAAATATTTCTCAAATCTCCTTCAAAATTTTTGAAATCTCTCCCCTTCCCTTATAAATACACGTTCGGCCACCCCTTTCTCCCCACCATTCGAATTTGCTCTCCTCCTCTCCCCCCTCTTTCCTTTCTTTTGCTTGAGGGCAAGCAAACCTCTAAGTTTGGTGTGCTTTTCCGTGATCACTAAGCCAAGATTCATCAAGATCATGGCTCCTAAGGGAAAACAAACCAATTTAAGAGGCAAGAAAGAGAATAATCCAAAGAGTCTTTGGAATCAAGAGAAGTTCTTAACCAAAGAACATGAAGACCATTATCACAAAATAATGGGTCTGAGGTCAGTGATCCCGGAAGTCAAATTCGATCTAAAAGAAGATGAATATCCGGGGATCCAAGAGCAAATTCGAAACAGAGGATGGAAAGTTCTAACCAATCCTGAGATAAAGGTTGGAAGAAATATGGTTCAGGAATTCTACTCAAATCTGTGGCTGACAGATAAGCAGAGAATGACTGGAACTGCTTTCCATACTTATAGAACCATGGTCAGAGGGAAAGTTATCTACTTCCATCTGGACAAAATAAGAGAGGTCTTCAAATTGCCTCAACTGCAAGATGATCCTGAATCCTTTAATAGGAGAATGGTGAGAGCAGATAAGGGGTTGGATCAAGTTCTAGAGGATATTTGCCTCCCTGGAACTAAGTGGATAACCAATTCAAAAGGTGTCCCAAACCAACTCAAGAGGGGAGACCTCAAACCAATTGCAAGAGGCTGGCTAGACTTTATTGGGCGTTCCATATTGCCCACTAGAAACCGTTCTGAGGTCACTATCAAGAGAGCAGTGATGATTTATTGCATTATGCTTCGAAGAGAAGTGGAGGTTCATCATCTGATTGCTTGTGAGATCTACACAATTGCAAACAAGAATTTCACTGAAGCCAAACTGGCTTACCCAAGCTTGATCTCCTTGCTCTGTAAAGAGGCTGGGGTGAAGATGGGAGTAGATGAATTCATACCAATTGAACATCCAATCACCAAGAAGTCAATGGAAGGACAAATACAAGACAACTCTATCAAAAAGAGGGCGCAGGAGTTCCTCCCTGAATTTCCTGAAATTGACTACTGGGCCAGCCTAGAAGCATCTATCACCAAGTTGCAAGAAACTATGGAACAACTTAAGGAAGAACAGCAGAATCAGAACTGCATGCTCTGCAAATTGCTGAAGGAACAAGAGTTGAAACACCAAAAGCTCTCCCCTCAAGTTGAGGAAGCATCCACTTCTCAAAATCAAGGTTGTTGAGTCCTAACTCTGTGATAACCTCTATCATTAGGAGCCTATTTAAATTCTTGTTTTCTATTACTATTAGTCTTATCTTATATCTATTTTTGAGTCTTGTTCTTAATTCATGATTAATAAAATTTAAGGTTCATGTCTTAAAGCTATGAATGTCCTATGAATCCATCACCTCTCTTAAATGAAAAATGCTTTAATCACAAAAGAACAAGAAGTACAGGATTTCGAATTCATCTTTGAAACTAGTTGAATTAGTTTGATGTGGTGACAATACTTTTTGTTTTCTGAATGAATGCTTGAACAGTGCATATGTCTTTTGAATTTGTTGTTTTAAGAATGTTAAAATTGTTGGCTCTTGAAAGAATGATGGAAAAGGAGAACTGTTATTGAGGATCTGAAAAATCATCAAATTGATTCTTGAAGCAAGAAAAAGCAGTGAATACAAAATTCAAAAAAAATAAAATAAAAATAAAAATAAAAATAATAAAGTTGTGATCCAAGGCAAAAAGATTGTGCTTAAGAACCCTGGACACCTCTAATTGGGGACTCTAGCAAAGCTGAGTCACAATCTGAAAAGGTTCACCCAAGTATGTGTCTATGGCATGTATGTATCCGGTGGTAATACTGGAAGACAGAGTGCTTTGGGCCACAGCCAAGACTCATAAAGTAGCTATGTTCAAGAATCATCATACTTAACTAGGAGAATCAATAACACTATCTGAGTTCTGAGTTCCCATGGATGCCAATCATTCTAAACTTCAAAGGATAAAGTGAGATACCAAAACTGTTCAGAAGCAAAAAGCTACTAGTCCCGCTCATCTAATTGGAGCTAAGTTTCTTTGATATTTTGGAGTCTATAGTATATTCTCTTCTTTTTATTCTATTTTGATTTTCAGTTGCTTGGGGACAAGCAATAATTTAAGTTTGGTGTTGTAATGAGCGGATAATTTATACGCTTTTTGGCATTATTTTTAGTATGTTTTTAGTATATTTTAGTTAGTTTTTATTATATTTTTATTAGTTTTTAGTTGAAATTCACTTTTCTGGACTTTACTATGAGTTTGTGTGTTTTTCTGTGATTTCAGGTATTTTCTGGCTGAAATTGAGGGTCATGAGCAAAAATTTGATTCAGAGGCTGAAAAGGACTGCAGATGCTGTTGGATTCTGACCTCCCTGCACTCGAAGTGAATTTTGTGGAGCTACAGAAGCATAATTGGCGCGCTCTCAATGGCGTTGGAAAGTAGACATCCTGGGCTTTCCAGCAATGTATAATAGTCCATACTTTGCCCGAGATTTGATGGCCCAAACCGGCGTTGCAAATCAGCTTCAGAATTCCCAACGTTTAACGCCGGAACTGGCATAAAAATTGGAGTTAAACGCCCAAACTAGCATAAAAGCTGGCGTTTAACTCCAGAAAAAGTCTCTACACATGAAAGCTTCAATGCTCAGCCCAAGCACACACTAAGTGGACCCCAGAAGTGGATTTTTACGTCATTTACTCATTTATGTATACCCTAGGTTACTAGTTCACTATTAATAGGATCTTTTGACATTGTATCTACACCTCATGACACTTTACACGTTTCTCATTGTATCTTCTACGGCATGAGTCTCTAAACCCAATGGTTGGGGTTGAGGAGCTCTGTTGTGTCTTGATGGATTAATGCAATTACTACTGTTTTTCATTCAATCATGCTTGCTTCTATTCTAAGATATCACTTGTTCCTAAACCTGATGAATGTGATGATCCGTGACACTCATCATCATTCTCACCTATGAACGTGTGCCTGACAACCACCTCCGTTCTACCTTAGATTGAGTAGATATCTCTTGGATTCCTTAATCAGAATCTTCATGGTATAAGCTAGAATTGATGGCGGCATTCAAGAGAATCCGGAAGGTCTAAACCTTGTCTGTGGTATTCTGAGTAGGATTCAAGGATTGAATGACTGTGACGAGCTTCAAACTCCTGAGGGCTGGGCGTTAGCGACAGACGCAAAAGAATCACTGGATTCTATTCCAACCCGATTGAGAACCGACAGATGATTAGCCGTGCTATGACAGAGCGCGTTGAACATTTTCACTGAGAGGATGGGAGGTAGCCATTGACAACGGTGAAACCCTACATACAGCTTGCCATGGAATGAGCCTTGCGTGCTTAAAGAAGAAGACAGTAGGAAAGCAGAGGTTCAGAAGATAGAGTATCTCCAAAACCTCAACCTGTTCTCTATTACTGCAAAACAAGTACTTATTTCATGATCTTTAGCTTTTTACAATCAACCCTGATAATTATTGATATCCTGACTAAGAGTTACAAGATAACCATAGCTTGCCTCAAGCCGACAATCTCCGTGGGATCGACCCTTACTCACGTAAGGTATTACTTGGACGACCCAGTGCACTTGCTGGTTAGTTGTGCGGGATTGCAAAAGTGTGATTGCAATTTCGTGCACCAGTGGGCTTCTGAATGCTGCTTCCACAGTTTCCTGGATTAGGATTGATATAGGAGCCTAAAGCTCTCCTTTCTTGCCCAGCACGCTTTGCATGGCCTTCTCTGACATGATTATGAACTTCTTCTTCATGATTGTTCTCCAAATTCTCTTCCATGTTGGGTTCAAAATACTCTTCCTCTTCTTCCTCAGCACCAATAATTTTTTTCCCGCTTGCTTCCCTTCTTAGTCTCCAAAGGGTCCTTTCAGGTTCTGAATCAAAGGATGTTGACACTCCTTCTCTTCTCCCTGTCATACAACAGACAGATTGCACAACAAGAGATAAAATGAAGAAACTATTCTTGTTAGAGTAATTGTTAGTGTGAGTGATGCAAATTATCAAACAGTTAGTGGGTTAGTGAGCAGAATTGTAATCAAAGAAAGAAAGAACGAAAAAAATAAAGAGGGTGAAGGGGGTGAGGAAGAAATTAAAACAAACTAAAAAAAATAACTGAATCAAATAAACAAAAAGAAAATGCTCAATCTAGTGATCTTCAAACTTAATCGTTGTTGATTCAAAATCAATCCCCAGAAACGGCGCCATAAACTTGATGCATGAAAACTTGTCTCTCAACAAATTTCCCTTCGGCAAGTATACCGAATTGTCGTCAAGTAAAACTTACAATAGAGTGAGGTCGAATCCCACAAGGATTGATTGGTCAAGCAACCTTAGTTAGAAGAATATGCTAGTTGAGTTAAACAGAATTTAGATTGAGATGCAAAAATTTAAATGACTAGAAAATAAATAACAGAAATTAAAGTACAGAATCTTAAATGGGGATTTGGGGTAATGAGCATGAAATTAAATGGCAGAAATTAAAGAGAATGAGCATGATCAAAAATGGGGAAATCATTGGGTTCAGGAGATGTTGTATTCTCCGGATCAAGTTCATTCTCATCTATTCCTCAATCAATGCATTCATTGATCTCCTTGGCAATCTTAAGTGATTGGATCCCAATTCCTTGGAAATCCAATCTCTCTAAGTTTGAACAATTGCCCAATTCCTTGATTAATTGCTCATGGGAAGAGATGAAGTGTGGTCACTGATTATACCACATGTATTTCCAAATCAAAGTATTGGGAGGATTACATGTCACTCTATCCGCCCAAACCCTAATTTGGTCCAACATGAGAAAGCATTTCTAGCATGTTCTCCTCATCCCTTTTTCAAGGCTCAAAGGAGATCCAATTATGGAGAGTTTCTTTTCCAAGACAACTAACCAATTGAATTAAGATCGAAAGCTTTCTAGTAAGATCAAGAGAAAAGAAAGAAGAAGAAGAATGAAACTATAATTGATCCATCAAATTACAACAGAGCTCCCTAACCCAATGAAAGGGGTTTAGTTGTTCATAGCTCTAGAAATGAAAAATGGCAGAAAAGAAGAATCCATGCTAAAGTGCAGAAAAGTAAATCTATAGAGAGTAGTTCCCAAAAGTGCCAATCTTCTCTATAGTTCAAAACTACTCCTATATATACTACTCCTCTTGATCTTCTAGTGAGTTCTTCAAGTCTTGGATGTGGGCTCTGGATCTTGAGTTGAAGCAGTTCTCATCTTTAGTGGGCCCAACTTGCAGAGAAATATGAATTAGGCTTTGGGTATTTAGTAAGATTTAACGTTGAATGCCATTGTGGGTTCGAGAACGTTAGTGGCATTCACTTTTTCTACTAACGTTCCACCCTCATGTATCCACGTTAAATCCAACGTTAGTGGTCTTAACGTGACCACTAACGTTGCCTTTTCAAATTTTGGCCAATGTTATTGGGACTCACTTTTCCCAATAACGTTGGCTTGTACCCCGTCGCGAACGTTAATGGGAATCACTTTTCCCATTAACGTTGCTTGATGCCTTTTGTTCCTACGTTAGAGTTCACGTTTGTGTAGCTAACGTGACTCTTAACGTGGGTGTGTTTCACCTTCGAGAGCATTAGTGACACTCACCATTGTCACTAACGCTCCAAATGCCCAAGTTCTCTACGTTAGAACTCACGTTAACTAAGTTAACGTGGCTCTTAACGTAGTATTGATGCCATCTCCCAACGTTAGTGACAAAAGTGAGTGTTACTAACGTTGGCTCTTTGATCTCAACTCCACGTTAACTTTCACGTTAATGGTCTTAACGTGAAAGTTAACGTAGGCAATGCTAGTTGGTCCAACGTTAGTGACAAAAGTGAGTGTCACTAACGTTGGCTTTTGTTTTCCTCTTCCACGTTAGAGTTCACATTAACTAGGTTAACGTGACTCTTAACGTGGATCATTGCCAAGTTCTCCAACGTTAGTGGTGTTCACTTTTTCTCTTAACATTGGAGTTCTTTTTTCTTCTACGTTAACTACCACGTTAACTTAGTTAACGTGGCAAGTAACGTGAGCTTTGGATGGCTTCGCAGGCGTTATTGGTGATCACTTTTCTCATTAACGTTGCAAGTTTTACCATTCCACGTTAGTGTTCATGTTAACTAGGTTAACGTGAATACTAACGTGGTTCTTCCTTGCTTCCTTTGCCCTGAAATCAAGCAATTAAAGTGCATCAAAGCTCTAGCCAAAGTCATGAGATTATGCATCATCAATTTATCATGCAATTCTAGCAAAATACTCATGACATTATGCAAAGTTCACAAAAGTTGCTTGAATCAAGGTGTAAGTGTAATTTCATCCAAAACTTGCCTTATTCACTAAGAAAATGCATGAAACTACCCTAAAACAGTAAAGAAAAGGTCAGTGAAACTGGCCTAGATGCCCTGGCATCAGTTGAGGATTTAGGAGATGCTGAACCTCTGCAGGAATACAGAGTTGTAGAGAATTCCGTCGAATGACGTTACAATTAATGCTAAGGAGGATAGTGCACAACCCCCAAGGCGGGTATCTTATGAGAAATTAGACGGAATAACCCAAGACTCAAGTTTTCCTGATGATGATAGTCACCACTCAAGTTCTCTTAATAATGAACTCGCATCCGCAAGTGAATTCCTTGAGACAGAAGAATCTTCCCCAAGTGAATACGAAGATGATGCAGAGGTCGACTTTTCTCAACCTCCCAATTATGACTCAAGTGACGAAGAAGATATCGGTGACCTTGATCAAGACATGGTTGAATTGGAAGAAAATTGCCAAGAAGTGGAGGAATTCACAGAAGACCACAAGGGAGTAGAGCTTGCAGAACCACTGAAAACACTGATCCCAAGGCCACTACCACCCAACACAAACTTCAAGTGGGTAAAATCCTTGACCTTTATCTTCAATTTTCCACTTGAATATGGTTTGCTTGAGACAGATAGCCAGCTTAGAGCCCTTTGCGGCTTTAAAAGCAAATGGGAAATGACTCGCACTCAGAGCTGATATGCAAGATTCACTGAGGTTTCACACTTCAATTTGAGGTGCAAGAATTGGTGTTAAGCTCAACTGGAAGGATCTCGAAAGCTGTTTGGTCACTGCAGTGAGGATTCAGATCACTCATCACCTGGCTGGAAAAATGCAGATCAAGACAAAAATGGGTGTAAAAGTAGAGTTTGGGATCCTGGAATCTATTCTACCATTCAACACTCCGGGAGCCTGCAAGCCTGTTTGAACTCACCTAAGGGCTTTACGTACCTTGTTTGGGACCCCGGAGGATGCTGGCATTCCAAACACTAGTGGAGATTTTTGGACGAATTCAAGCACAAGCCACCATAGCAGAAAGCTCATCAAATGTCCAACTTAAGGACTTTAACTAAAAGTGCTAGGTGGGAGACAACCCACCATGGTATGATCGTTCCCCCTCTATTTTTCTCTGTTTTTGAATTTTGTTTGAACCTGAATTTTTGCATGACATTCACTGCATTTTGCATTCTGCATACTGCATAATAAAAAAAAAAAGAGGAGAGAGCACACGACGTGACAGCGTCGCTGACGCGTCTGCGTCACAAGTGCATTAAAAGAAAAGGAAAGTGAACAGAGAGTCACGCTGAAGCAAGGCTGAAGGCGTGCCTTTAACACAATTGTTCAACGCAACCGCGTGCTCCACGCGATCGCGTCAGTTGCAAAAAAGGCCTCCCACGCGTCCGCGTCATCCACGCGAACGCGTGATCTGGATATCGACGTAAAGATTCAACGTCCAGAAAGTTGGGCTGGAATCGTGCGGCTTTGGTGCGTGTAGCACCAAACAACCCACGCGTACACGTCCCTGACGCGAACGTGTCACCTACATAACACCCACACCACACAAAAGCGTGAGCAATGCGATCGCGTCGCGCGGATATTATGACCCCCAAACCAAACAGAGAGTTGCGCCTAAAACGACGCTGGAATCATGCGTTTAACACAAATATCAGCGACGCGTTCGCGTGCTTGGTGCATCCGCGTCACCTATCCTACACCCAACCCACATGATTGCGTCGACCACGCATCCGCGTCAACCCTATTGCACCCTAGTCACGCGATCGCGTGCCTCACGCATTTTCGTGGATTCGGGATCACTAATCCCATGTCACGCGAACCCTTCCCCGTCGCGTCCCCAAACCCCAACCCCCTCTCTCTCTAACCTCTGCAACTCTCTCTCTCCCCAACCCCAGCCACCACCTCTGACCACCAAGTCAGCCGCCACGCCACCCTCAACCACCCAGACCCGACGCGACACCCAACCCTCTCTTATTTCCTCCTTCTTCTCCCCCTCTCTCACTCTCCTCCACTACCGCCCCCCCCCCACCGTAGCCTACCTCCGACAGCCACTGCCCCACCGCCGCGCCGCCGTGCTTCACCCAGCGTCACCGCATCATCACCCATCTGCCCTCATCTCTGCTCCATCTCATTGCTATTTACGCACCAGGTTCCGCCATACGGCGATTCTTCCTTGCGACTCATTAGTTCGTTTTTCAATTTTTGTTCCGCATAGGCTAGATAGAGATGCATGTTTGTAGTGGATTCTAGGTGGTTAGGTAGCTAGGATCTGGATAGTGGATTTAGGCCTGATAATTGCACCGTTCCTGTTACCTGTTTATCTGTTCTGCAATTTTATTCTGGATGCATTTTTCATACTGTTCATCTGCTATGTTCATGCTGCTAGACTATTCTTTACTATTCCTACTGTTTGTGACTGTTTACAGCATTTGTTAATCTCATATGACCTGATTTTCTTGATATCCATTTTCTGGGAACGTCCAATTTTAGCCGGAATGCTGCCCAATTTTCTACAAATTACTTTTCCTTCTACATTCAAGTATTGGTTATGGCAATTCTCATTTTTGAACTGCTCCACGAATACCAAACCTATTCTTGAATGCACGGGCCCGCATTCTTCTTATTTTTGATTTTCTAGTCAATAATTTGAATTCTTGATGATGTGATTTTACTTTTTACTACTCCTATATCTATATGAATCATCATTAATACCCTGTTATTTCTGCTTGAATATGAGTTAACTGTTGCTTAAAATTGTGAAATTCTTGTTACTTAGAAACCAATCTTCATGCCACTTACTCTGACTTCCTTTTTACTAACTCACTGATTTTTAACTTTCTAACTTTCCACTTTACCTTTTCACTACTTCTTTCAATTAATTTCACTCACGGCATGATTATTGTTTTTCTATTTAACAAGCTTTTCACTTCTAACATATTTTGGACTATGAATTCTCATCTCTGCTTTTCAACTCCAAAACAATCCAACATATAAATTTCCTTCACTGATTTTATTCTTCTGCTGCTCCTTTGCCACTTACTGCCTATCTTGTTATTTACCTACTTGTTTTCCTGCTTTTACTCCTCAATTATATCTTGGAATTTCTGTTTTTCAGGATGTCTGACTCTCAAGGCAGGGGAAAGGACAAAGTCACCACTGGCAAACGGAAAAGAGGTGAATCCTCTGGTTCCATCCTTAGCATCTTACATGATGATTCCTGGCGGGAGAAGAACTTTACCCCGCAGGAAAAGGCTGATCAGTTGGTACCTTCAGCTGACCCGGTAAAATTTGCAAACAAATACTATGAGCTGAAATACCCAACCTTTGCCACCGCCAGGAACCTACACCTGGAAAGGACCCTCAAAATTCCAGAAGAACTCCAGCAGTACACCTCAGATCAGATCAAACAGAGAGGCTGGTTCTTCCTGGAGAGGAACCTAACAGAGGTAAACTCATCCTGGGTTAGAGAATTCTATAATAACTACTTTCTATCTTCCCTGGATGCAATATAACTCAGAGGCAAATAGATTCTGGTTACTGAGGAAGCAATTGAAGAAATCCTCCATCTTCCACCTAAATCAGATCAGCCAGATGGTTACCAGAAAGCTGAGGAAGATATGAGATTCATGAGGTTTGATTGGGATGCAGTAAAGAAGGACATCACTCTTGATCCTACTGTTCCTTGGGTCATGGGAACAAGCACATTGGTACCAAAGAGAATCAAGCTTATATATCTGAATGATGAGGCTCGACTATGGCAACAGATTCTGAGCAACTATGTGATGCCGAGCACTCATGAGACGGAGGTGCCAGCTGCTATGATTACCCTCATCTGGTGTGTGATGATGGGTAAGGACCTTTATCTACCTCGCTTCATCCGGCATTACATGGCCAGGGTCCATGTTAGAGGCACCCTCTCTTTTCCTTACCTGATTACTCAGTTGGGTCGCCGAGCTGAGGTACCTTGGGAGGCTGTTGATGAAAAGTCCCCCGCGGCAGAGTGCCGAAAAATCATCCCTCATAGTCGAAAGTTCCTGGCTTTCGGCTACCGCCTTCCATTTCTCACTGACACTACTGAGCCAGCCACCCCTTCAGCTACCCCTTCTGCTTCCACTGGCCCAGCACCACCCACTGCACCCCCACATGCTCCTGAGCCCGTCTACTGTCTGGTGCACCGACTCTTTGACCGCCTAGATCAGATGGAGCACCATCACCAGCAGCAGTTTGAGAGATCTGACCGTCGCACCAGGTGACTTTTTGAGAGGTCTGAGCGTCGCCACAAGCGACGCTTTGAGCACCTCAAGCTGATGATCCACTCTGGTGGTAACATTCCCTCTGAGCCCGACATGCCCTCCGACACATCTGAGGAAGAGGTGAGCGATCATGGGGAGGAGGCACCTACCCATGCTGAGCAGGGAGGTCTCGGCCACACTACACCACATCATGAGGAGCACCACCAGCTACAGACCGCAGATCCGGAGGTTCCTCTATGGACAAAGCCCCCGCTTCAGCAGACCACTCCTCCGATCCTCACAGCGATTGCAGACCCTCAGCCTACCATTGAGACACCAGCAGCCCATCCTTCCGGGGATGGCACTTCGTCACACCTTGCTTGACTGAGCATCGAGGACGATGCTATTATTTAAGTGTGGGGAGGTCGACATCTCTGGCATCTATTTATTTTGGTGAACCACTATAGACTCTTATCTTATTTTAGCTATTTTCTGTATTTTTGCATATTTTTCTTTTTTTTTCTTTTGACTGTATTTTTACATTACGCACTTTGGGCTGTATAATATCTTGGATATTTTAGCTCGATTTGCACCTTAGTCTGCTAGTTATATATTAAGTGGATTAATTAGTATAGTTTACCCTTTTTAGCACATGGTAGTTAATTTGATTGAAAATAAAAAGGAAGTAAGCTAGAGACTTTAACAGAATCAATCCACACCCCTTGTATATATAGCATTACAAGTTAGTTAGTTAACAACATTTCATCAAGGAGGAACACTAAAACTTTAAAGCCATCCAATATATTTTACATTGAGAATAATGGAAACTCTTAATTTCTACTTGCATGACATACATAACTGATATATGATTTATGAGCTTGAGAACACACAGCCTGTGAGTTTTGAGCTTGATTGTATGGTTACATTCAGACCATAATTTTTATTCCTGTGTGCTTTGCCCTTCTTTTTTATTATGGTGTTCTTTACTTTGCTTTAATCTATATGTCCAATATAGAATATAGATACATACCAAGATAGGATTGAGGCCATATTTGATTATTAACTCACTTATCCCAAATAAAGTCTACCTTTTATGCCATCCTTGTTAGCCCCCTTGAGCCTTTTTTAATCCCCTTCTGTTTTATAACCACATTACTAGCCTTAAGCAGAAAAACAAAATAAAAATCCCAAGTTGACTCCTTGGTTAGCTTAAGATAGAAATTGTGTATAATTTAAGTGTGGGGAATTTTATGGGAACATGGGATGATAGAAAAAGTATGAAATTAAATTGAACAAGTTATGTAAAAATTTGGGAAGCATGCTCATGTGAAGTCAAAATAATTAAATTACCATGTGCATAAAAAAATTTAATTTCAATAAAGGGATACAAAAAAATTTTTTTTCCCAAACACAAAATAAAAGGAATCAATGCACATGGGACAAAGTTAAATTCAATGCATGAGTTTGCAATACAAAGTGGAAAAATTTGGGCAAATAGGTTAAGAAACTTTTGATTTATATAAAGTATGTATATGTTAGGTGAGATCTTAGACTAATCAAGGATTCACTTATTAGCTTACTTAGCCTTATACATATACCCTTACCTCTACCTTGGCCCCATTACAACCTTAAAAAGAACTCATGATCTTTGTATGTCTGTATTCTATAATTGTTGATTTGTTAGATGAAGAACAAAGTTATAGAAAGCAATGATAAAAAGAAGATTAAAGTGATTAACCCAATAAACACTGAGTGACTAGAGAGTAAACACAAAATCCAGTGAGGGTTCAATAGCTCATCACCATATATCTCTACCTCTATTGTTAATTGTCTTGCAAGTTTGAAAAATATTTTATTTACCCATCTCAATTATAAAAGTGCTTTAACATTATCTAAGGTTGGCTATGTGTATATGATTCCTTGAGAATGTGAATTAATTTAACTACATGTAAAGCTTTATATATAGGTGAATAATAACTAGATTTGTATGACTCATTTAGGTAGTTGCATCTAGGATAGATTGCATTGCATGAGATTCCACCACTTTACCTTATTCTTTATCTTGGATTTAGCATGAGGACATGCTATTGTTTAAGTGTGGGGAGGTTGATAAACCCATATTTTATGATGTATATTGAGCTCAATTTAAGTGATTTATTCAACCCTTCACCTACTTATTCATGTAAATTGCATGGTTTCACTTTTCCTTCCTTATTATGTGATATATGAGAAAATGTGTTCCTTATGCTTTAAAATAATCAAATTTAATTATCCTTTATTACCATTCGATGCCGTGATTTGTGTTTTGAGTACTTTCAGGTTTTATAGGGCAGGAATGATTTAAAGGATGGAAAGAAAACATACAAAAAATGGAAGGAAAGCACAAATTGGAGTTTTGGAGCAACTGGCAGTGACGCGTCCGCATAGACGATGCGAACGCGTGGTTCACACAAAAGAGAATCGACGCGAGCGCATGGATGAGGCGAACGCGTGACTTGCGAAATACAACTGACGCGGGCGCATGACTGATGCGATCGCGTAGAAGAGCAACACTCCAGATGACGCGACCGCGTGACCCACGTAGACGCCTGACGTGCGCGATCTACAGAATTTGCAGATCTCGTTTCCAGCGATTTTTGGGCCCTTTTTGGCCCAGATCCAAATCCAAGAGGCACAGATTAGAAGTTATGAAGTGAGGGAATGCATTCATGCGAGAGATGACAATCAGATAGCGAGTAATTTTCACTTTTCATAGTTTAAATGTAGTTTTAGAGAGAGAGAGGCTCTCTCCTCTCTCTTAGGATTTAAGATTAGGATTTCTATTAGGATTAGGATTGTTTCTTCATATCAGGTTTAATAATTTATGTTTCTCTTCTATTTTTGTTTACTCTGAAGCTTTTATTTGTGTTTGATTTAGGGAATGCATTCATGCGAGAGATGACAATCAGATAGCGAGTAATTTTCACTTTTCATAGTTAAATGTGTTTTTTAGAGAGGAGAGGCTCTCTCCTCTCTTAGGATTTAAGATTAGGATTTCTATTAGGATAGGATTGTTTTTCATATCAGGGTTAATAATTTATGTTTCTCTTCTATTTTTGTTACTTGAAGCTTTATTTGTGTTTGATTTATGTTGCCCAATTGGCTTATGAATATTGTCCATGTTAGAATTGACATCTTCAATATAAATGAGGTATTTTCATATCTATGATTTTTATCTAGCTTTTTATATTCTTGGCTTTAATTGATTAATTGGTAACTCTTGAGTTGTCAAACTCATTTGTCGACCGAAAATTGGAATTCTTCAAGAATTAACTCGAGTTCTAATAACTCTAGCCTTTTCCAAAGAAAGACTAGGACCTGAGGAACCAAACTTATTCCATCCACTTGACTTCTTCATAGTAGAGGTTAACTAGTGGGAGAAAAATCTAATTCTCATCACAATTGATAAGGATAACTGGGATAGGACTTCCAGTTTCATACCTTGCCAAGAGTTTTATTAGTTATTAATTATTAATTCTTGCAATCTATTTCTCTGCTTAAAACCTTTTTCAACCCAAACACGTTTTTTCCATAACCAATAATAAATCATACTTCCCTGCAATTCCTTGAGAAGACGACCCGAGGTTTGAATACTTCGGTTTATAAATTTATTGGATTTTGTTACTTGTGACAACTAAAACGTTTGTACGAAGGGCTTTTCTGTTGGTTTAGAATCTATACTCACAACGCGACTATATTTTTACAAAATTCTTTACTAGCAAAAATCCTAACGTCACCCTTATAAATCAAACCCCCTTGTTCCTTCATAGCCAATAAGCATACACTTCATTGCAATTCCTCGTGAGACGACCCAGAGGCTAAATACTTCGGTTAATTTTCATTGGGGTTTGTACATGTGACAAAACCAAAAATTTAATTTGATTTGAGGATTGACTATCAGTTTGGACTACACTAACAACGGAAATATTTTGTGGAATTCTGAACCGGTATAAATCCATGTATCAAATTAATGGCGCCGTTGCCGGGGATTACAATGGTGCTATTTTATTGGCTATTGTATATATTGTGAATAGCTTGATTTTTAGTTTGTTTGCTGGTTTTTGCTAGTGTAGGATTTTGCTCTCTTTGTTTCTTATTAGTCTTTGTTTTTATTTTCTCTTTCACTATGAATTCTCATTACTTTGGCTATGAGTATGGTTCAAACTATGTTGTAGGAGATGGAATTTACAATGATAACATGCATCAAGGATTTAGAGATCAAAGGAAGGAGGAGCCCCAGGCTTATGGACAACCTTCTTGGCAACAACCTCCTTCCGAATCAAGTTTGACAAGAGTGCTTGGGGACATGACTACTCTCCTCACGAAGATGCGCAAGGAACAAAAGGCATTTTATTCCATCCAAGCCGTTCAAGCACCACCCCAACATGACTACTCTCTGAACTCTTATGGGTATAATCCTAATCCTAATGCATACCAATCTAATGTGTGTGATGACCCTCATTGTGGTTGTCAACCACAATCATCATATACATGTGAACCCCGTCCCCAATATAGCCCTCCAGCATACTCACAAGCCTTATACCACCAACCACCTCCATATGATCCTAACCCATATCCACTATACCAACCACCATATGAATCATCTCTAGAGCCACCACCATTCCAATACCAATACCTCCATAAACCACAAAGTCCATACACACCACCTCAAGAATTTCACCAATATGAACCACCTTTCAATTACAACAACCTTCCCTCAAACAATGAACCCTCTCTTTCACCATCACCTTCCGATGAAACCTTGATACGTAAAAATAAGATTTCACGTATAACCGGCAAGTATACCGGGTCGCATCAAGTAATAAGACTCACTAGGAGTGAGGTCGATCCCACGAGGATTGGTAGATTAAGCAACTTTAGTTAAATGGTAGATTTAGTCAAGCGAACATAGTTTTGATTTTATGAGCAATGTGACTTTTGAACATTGATGAGCGGATAATTTGTACGCTTTTTGGCATTATTTTTAGTATGTTTTTAGTATCTTTTAGTTAGTTTTTAGTATATTTTTATTAGTTTTTAATTAAAATTCACTTTTCTGGACTTACTATGATTTTCTGACTGAATTGAGGGTCCTGAGCAAAAATCTGATCCAGAGACTGAAAAGGACTGCAGATGCTGTTGGATTCTGACCTCCCTGCACTCGAAGTGGATTTTCTGGAGCTACAGAAGCCCAATTTGCGCGCTCTCAACGGCATTGGAAAGTAGACATCCTGGGCTTTCCAGCAATATATAATAGTTCATACTTTGCCCAAGATTTGATGGCCCAAACCGGCGCTCAAAGTCACCTACAGAAATTCCAGCGTTAAACGCCGGAACTGGCATAAAATTTGGAGTTAAACGCCCAAACTGGCATGAAAGCTGGCGTTTAACTCCAGAAAAGGTCTCTACACGAAATTCCTTCATTGCTCAGCCCAAGCACACACCAAGTGGGCCCGGAAGTGGATTTTTCTGTCATTTACTCATTTCTGTAAACCTTAGGACACTAGTTTTACTATTAATAGGATCTTTTGACATTGTATCCGTACCTTATGACCTCATGACATTTTTACACGTTTCTTTGTGTACTTCCACAGCATGAGTCTCTAAACCCCATGGTTGGGGGTGAGGAGCTCTACTGTGTCCTGATGGATTAATGCAATTACTACTGTTTCTCATTCAATCATGCTTGCTTCCATTCTAAGATAATACTTGTTCTTAATCCGGATGAATGTGATGATCCGTGACAATCATCATCATTCTCAACCATGAACGTGTGACTGACAACCACCTCCGTTCTACCTTAGATTAAGTAGTTATCTCTTGGATTCTTTAATCGGAATCTTCGTGGTATAAGCTAGGACTGATGGCGGTATTCAAAGAATCCGAAGGTCTAAACCTTGTCTGTGGTATTCTGAGTAGGATTCAATGATTGAATGACTGTGACGTGCTTCAATCTCCTGAAGGCGGGGCGTTAGTGACAGACGCAAAAGAATCACTGGATTCTATTCCGGCCTGATTGAGAACCGACAGATGAATTCCGCTATGCTGTGACAGAGCATATGCAATCGCTTTCACTGAGAGGATGGGAGGTAGCCACTGACAACGGTGAAACCCTACACACAGCTTGCCATAGAAGGAGACTTGCGTGTTTGAAGAAGAAGACAGTAGGAAAGCAGAGATTCAGAAGATGGAGCATCTCCAAACCTCAACCTATTCTCCATTACTACAAAACAAGTACCTTTTTCATGTTCTTTTGCTTTTTACAATCAATCCTGATAATTTCTGATATCCTGACTAAGATTTACAAGATAACCATAGCTTGCTTCAAGCCGACAATCTCCGTGGGATCGACCCTTGCTCACGCAAGGTATTACTTGGACGACCCAGTGCACTTGCTGGTTAGTTGTGCGGGATTGCAAAAGTGTGATTGCAATTTCGTGCACCAAGTTTTTGGCGCCGTTGCCGGGGATTGTTCGAGTTTGGACAACTGACGGCTTATCTTGTTTCTTAGATTAGGACTGTTTTATTTTTGTTGGTTTAGAGTCTTTTAGTTGAGTCTAAGTTTCATATTTTAAGTTTGGTGTTAATTGCATGCTTTTGTTTTTCTTTTAATTTTCGAATTTTGCATGTTCTTAGTCCCTTTTTGATTTATAAAAATTCTAAGTTTGGTGTCCTCTTTGTGTTTCCCTTAAAAATTTTCGAAAACTGTGTGTTTGATTTTCTAAAAATTTTAAGTTTGGTGTCTTTTTGTGTTTTTCTCTTTCCTCTTTTTAAAAAATCAAATCTTTTTCATAAAAATTTTTCAATCATATCTTTTTAATTGCTGTTTTCAAAATCTTCTTAATTTACTAATTGATTCAGTTCTCAAATTGCTTTGATCTCATTTTATTCTTAATTTTCGAATTTTATTTTATTTTCCTTTTGTCTTATTTTATTTTATTTTAATTTTCTTTTTTTTTCGGTTATTTCAAAAAAATAAAAATAAAAAAAATAAAAATAAACAAAATTTATCTCTTTGCAATCATCATCATTTCCCTTTTGTCCATTATGGACTTAAGTGGAATTAATCAGTCCAAGAGGACTCTGGGGTCATATGCTAACCCCATTACAGCTGCATATGGGAGTAGCATCTGTACACCTCCCATCAAAGCAAGCAGCTTTGAGCTAAACCCTCAACTCATTATCATAGTGCAGCAAAATTGCCAGTATTCCGGTCTTCCACAGGAAGAACCTACTGAGTTTCTGGCACAGTTCTTACAAATTGCTGACACAGTACATGATAAAGAGGTGGATCAGGATGTCTACAGACTATTACTGTTTCCATTTGCTGTAAAAGATCAAGCTAAAAGGTGGTTAAATAACCAACCTACAGCAAGCATAAAGACATGGAAACAGCTGTCAGACAAATTCCTGAATCATTTTTACCCTCCAAAAAGGATGACACAGTTAAGGCTGGACATCCAAGGCTTTAAACAAGAGGATAATGAATCCCTTTACAATGCCTGGGAGAGGTATAGAGGTATGTTAAGGAAATGTCCCTCTGAAATGTTTTCAGAGTGGGTACAGTTAGACATTTTCTACTATGGGCTTACAGAAAAAGCTCAGATGTCTTTAGACCACTCAGCTAGTGGATCTATACACATGAGGAAGACAATTGAAGAAGCTCAAGAGCTTATAGACACTGTTGCTAGAAACCAATATTTGTACTCTAGCAATGAGTTCTCTCCAGAAGAGGAAGTCATGACAGTAGTCACTGACTCTAATCCTCAAGAACAGATAATGGAGCTTAATCAACAACTACTCCTGATGACAGAACAGTTAGCAGAATTTAAAGAGATGCTCCATGAAACTAAAGTTGCTAATAAGAGCATAGAACTACAGTTGAATCAAGCAAAACAGCAAATATCTAAACAGATAACAGAGGAGTGTCAAGCAGTTCAATTGAGGAGTGGGAAGAACTTGAATAACACCGCTCAAAAGAGCAAAAAGCCAAATAAGGAACAAATGACAGAGGACAACCAAACCACTGTTCAAAATCCCTCTGAGGACAGTAAGAGCCCAGAGAGGAATATTGGCGTTCAAACGCCAGAAAGGGAAGGAAAGTTGGCGTTAAACGCCCATTCCTTGCCCAGTTCTGGCATTCAAACGCCAGAAAAGGGGGAAAAGTTGGCGTTAAACGCCCATTTTCCACCCAATCCTGGCGTCCAAACGCCAAGGGAAAATCAGACACCTGAGAGTGCTGACAGTAATCCCTCTAACAAGGCTTCTTCAACCACTTCTGTAAGGAATAAACCTACAGCATCTAAGGTTGAAGAATATAAAGCCAAAATGCCTTATCCTCAAAAACTCCGCCAAGCGGAGCAGGATAAGCAATTTGCCCGCTTTGCAGACTATTTAAGGACTCTTGAAATAAAGATTCCGTTTGCAGAGGCACTTGAGCAAATACCTTCTTATGCTAAATTCATGAAAGAAATTTTAAGTCATAAGAAGGATTGGAGAGAAACTGAAAAAGTGTTTCTCACTGAAGAATGCAGTGCAGTCATTCTAAAAAGCTTACCAGAAAAGCTTCAAGATCCTGGAAGCTTTCTGATACCATGCACATTAGAAGGCACTTGCACCAAGACAGCTTTATGTGATCTTGGAGCAAGCATCAATCTAATACCTGCATCCACCATCAGAAAGCTTGGGTTGATTGGAGAAGTCAAACCAACCAGGATATGCCTCCAACTTGCTGATGGCTCCATTAAACACCCATCAGGCATAATAGAGGACATGATTGTCAAGGTTGGGCCATTTGCCTTTCCAACTGACTTTGTGGTGCTGGAAATGGAGGAGCACAAGAGTGCAACTCTCATTCTAGGAAGACCTTTCCTAGCAACTGGACGAACTCTCATTGATGTACAAAAGGGGGAAGTAACCTTGAGAGTCAATGAGGATGAGTTCAAGTTGAATGCTGTAAAAGCTATGCAGCATCCAGACACACCAAATGACTGCATGGGCACTGACATTATTGACTCTCTGGTAGAAGAAATCAATATGGCTGAAAGCCTAGAATCAGA
The DNA here is from genome assembly GCF_014773155.1 of Arachis stenosperma. Lineage (NCBI taxonomy): Eukaryota > Viridiplantae > Streptophyta > Magnoliopsida > Fabales > Fabaceae > Arachis > Arachis stenosperma. The sequence goes on along the minus strand of NC_080381.1, from coordinate 71,998,596 downwards.
GTTTGAGGACATCTTCAAAGATGCTCAACCTGATCAAGAAGAACTAGAGGAAGTAAGGGAATTTTCGAAAATTCCTCAGGAGGAGGATAAACCTCCCAAACCTGAACTCAAACCTCTACCACCATCTCTGAAATATGCATTTCTGGGAGAGGGTGACACTTTTCCAGTGATTATAAGCTCTGCTTTAAATTCACAGGAAGAGGAAGCACTGATTCAAGTGCTAAGGACACACAAGACAGCTCTTGGGTGGTCCATAAGTGATCTTAAGGGCATCAGCCCAGCTAGATGCATGCACAAGATCCTGTTGGAGGATAATGCCAAACCAGTGGTCCAACCACAGAGGAGGCTAAATCCAGCCATGAAGGAGGTGGTGCAGAAAGAGGTCACTAAATTACTGGAGGCTGGGATTATTTATCCTATTTCTGATAGCCCCTGGGTGAGCCCTGTCCAAGTTGTTCCCAAAAAGGGAGGCATGACAGTGGTTCATAATGAAAAAAATGAACTGGTTCCTACAAGGACAGTCACAGGGTGGCGTATGTGTATTGACTACAGAAGGCTCAATACAGCCACCAGAAAGGATCATTTTCCTTTACCATTCATAGACCAAATGCTAGAAAGATTAGCTGGTCATGACTATTACTGCTTTTTGGATGGCTATTCAGGCTACAACCAGATTGCAGTAGATCCCCAGGACCAAGAGAAAATAGCATTTACTTGCCCTTCTGGCGTGTTTGCCTACAGGAGGATGCCTTTTGGTCTGTGCAATGCACCTGCAACCTTTCAGAGGTGCATGCTCTCTATCTTCTCAGATATGGTAGAGAAATTTCTGGAAGTCTTCATGGATGACTTTTCAGTATATGGAGACTCATTTAGCTCCTGTCTTAATCACCTAGCACTTGTCTTGAAAAGGTGCCAAGAGACTAACCTGGTTTTAAACTGGGAGAAATGTCATTTTATGGTGACTGAAGGAATTGTCCTTGGGCACAAAATTTCAAGCAGGGGAATAGAGGTGGATAAGGCAAAGGTAGAGGTAATTGAAAAATTACCACCACCTGCCAATGTTAAGGCAATCAGAAGCTTTCTGGGGCATGCAGGATTCTATAGAAGGTTATCAAGGATTTTTCGAAAATTGCAAAACCTTTAAGTAACCTGCTAGCTGCTGACACGCCATTTGTGTTTGACACACAGTGTTTGCAGGCATTTGAGACCCTGAAAGCTAAGCTGGTCACAGCACCAGTCATCTCTGCACCAGATTGGGCATTACCATTTGAATTAATGTGTGATGCCAGTGATCATGCCATTGGTGCAGTGTTGGGACAGAGGCATAACAAACTTCTGCATGTCATTTATTATGCTAGCCGTGTTCTAAATGATGCACAGAAGAATTACACAACCACAGAAAAAGAATTACTTGCAGTGGTCTATGCCATTGACAAGTTTAGATCCTACTTAGTGGGATCAAAGGTGATTGTGTACACTGACCATGCTGCTCTTAAATACTTACTCACAAAGCAGGATTCAAAACCCAGGCTTATAAGATGGGTGTTGCTTCTGCAAGAGTTTGATATAGAAATAAGAGACAGAAAAGGGACAGAGAACCAAGTGGCTCATCTGTCCCGGATAGAACCAGTAGCTGGGACGTCCCTCCCTTCTACTGAGATCTCTGAGACTTTCCCAGATGAGCAACTCTTTGCCATTCAGGAAGCTCCATGGTTTGCAGATATTGCAAACTATAAAGCTGTGAGGTTCATACCCAAAGAGTACAGTTATGTGCAGAGAAAGAAACTAATTTCAGATGCCAAGTACTACCTTTGGGATGAACCATATCTTTAAGAGATGTGCTGACGGAGTGATCCGCAGGTGTGTACCCAGAGAAGAAGCACAAAAGATCCTATGGCACTGCATGGATCACAGTATGGGGGACATTTTGGAAGTGAGCGAACAGCCACTAAAGTTCTCCAGTGCGGCTTCTACTGGCCTACTCTCTATAAAGATTCCGAGAGTTTGTGCGTAACTGTGACAGTTGCCAAAGAGCTGGTAACCTGCCTCACGGATATGCCATGCCTCAACAAGGGATATTAGAGATAGAATTGTTTGATGTATGGGGAATTGATTTCATGGGACCATTCCCACCATCATACTCAAACACTTATATTCTGGTGGCAGTGGACTATGTATCTAAGTGGGTAGAAGCAATTGCTACACCCACTAATGATACCAAAACCGTACTGAAATTCCTCCAGAAAACATTTTCAGCAGGTTTGGCGTCCCCAGAGTGCTAATCAGTGATGGGGGCACTCATTTCTGCAACAAACAGCTATACTCTGCTATGGTTAGATATGGAATTAGCCATAAAGTGGCAACTGCATATCATCCACAGACAAATGGGCAAGCTGAAGTCTCTAACAGAGAACTAAAAAGAATCCTGGAACGGACTGTAATGGCCCGAAGAAAGGATTGGGCAAAGAGCTTGGATGATGCTCTGTGGGCATATAGAACAGCATTTAAGACTCCTATAGGAACCTCCCCATACCAACTAGTATATGGGAAGGCCTGTCATTTGCCTGTAGAACTGGAACATAAGGCCTACTGGGCAACCAGATTCCTAAACATGGATGCACAGTTAGCTGGTGAGAAAAGACTGCTCCAGCTAAATGAGCTAGAGGAGTTCAGACTCAATGCCTTTGAAAATGCAAAAATTTATAAGGAAAAGGCAAAGAAGTGGCATGACAAGAGATTGTCAACCAGAGTCTTTGAGCCAAGACAAAAAGTTCTGCTCTTCAACTCCAGGCTCAAATTGTTTCCAGGAAAACTCAAATCCCGGTGGAGGGGTCCGTATGTGATTACAGGAGTCTCACCATATGGATATGTTGAGCTTCAGGATACTGATTCTGACAGAAAGTTCATTGTAAATGGATAGAGAATCAAGCACTATCTTGAAGGAAATTTTGAGCAGGAATGCTCAAAACTGAGGCTTGAGTGATTCTCAGTAAAAGTCCAGCTAAAGACAGTAAAGAAGCGCTTGCTGGGAGGCAACCCAGTCATTAGAAAGTTGTATGAATTGTTCTTACAGAGGCAAGTATCAAAAATGAAGGAATTCACAGAGTTACAGAAGGATTCAGCTCAAAAAGCAGAGAAAATGAGCTTACTGGCGAAAAAACGCCAGTAAGGGGCATTTTGGGCGTTAAATGCTAGAATGGGCACCATTCTGGGCGTTTAACGCCAGTAATGGTACCATTCTGGGCGTTAAACGCCAGAATGGGCACCATTCTGGGCGTTTAACGCCAGGTGTGCAGCATCCTGGGCGTTTTGGAAAAACGCCCAGTGACAAAGGATTTCTGGCGTTTAACGCCAGCCAGGGCACCTGGCTGGGCGTTAAACGCCCAAAAGGGGTAGCAAATGGGCGTTAAACGCCAGAATGGGTGCCATTCTGGGCGTTTAACGCCAGAAAGGTGGGGGGACCACATTTTTGTTTTCAACTCAATTTTTTTCAAACTTTCCTCTTTTTAACCATACTCTTCTACATAAATGCACTTCAACCTCTCATCATTCACTTTCAAATCTTCACAAATCAAAACCATTCTTCAAATCTATTTCAAATTAATCCCAAATCTTCTTCAAAAACTCACCCTTTTCTCAATTTCTTTTCATATCTTCTCAAATCTCCTTTCAAACTTTTATTTTTTCGAAATCTCTTCTCCCCTCCCTTATAAATTCACGTTTGGAACCCCCTTTACCCACACCATTCGAATTTCCTCTTCTCTCTCTCTTCTTCTTTTCTTTTGCTTGAGGACAAGCAACCCTCTAAGTTTGGTGTGCTTTTCCGTGATCACTAAGCCAAGATTTATCAATATCATGGCTCCTAAGGGAAAACAAACCAATTTAAGAGGCAAGAAAGAGAATAATCCAAAGAATCTTTGGAATCAAGAGAAGTTCTTAACTAAAGAACATGAAGACCATTATCACAAAATAATGGGTCTGAGGTCAGTGATCCCGGAAGTGAAATTTGATCTGAAAGAAGATGAATATCCGGGGATCCAAGAGCAAATTCGAAACAGAGGATGGGAAGTTCTAACCAATCCTGAGACAAAGGTTGGAAGGAACATGGTTCAGGAATTCTACTCTAATCTGTGGCTGACAGATAAGCAGAGAATGACTGGAACCGCTTACCATACCTACAGAACCATGGTCAGAGGGAAAGTTATGTACTTTCATCTGGACAAAATAAGAGAAATCTTTAAATTGCCTCAACTGCAAGATGATCCTGATTCCTTCAATAGGAGGATGGTGAGAGTAGATAAGGGGTTGGATCAAGTTCTAGAAGACATATGTCTCCCTGGGACTAAGTGGATAACCAATTCAAAGGGTGTCCCAAACCAACTCAAGAGGGGAGACCTCAACCAATTCCAAGAGGTTGGCTAGACTTCATTGGGCGCTCCATATTGCCCACTAGCAACCGTTCTGAGGTCACCATCAAGAGAGCAGTGATGATTCATTGCATTATGCTTGGAAAAGAAGTGGAGGTTCATCATGTGATTGCTTGTGAGATTTACATAATTGCAAATAAAAATTCCACTGAAGCCAAACTGGCTTACCCAAGCTTGATTTCCTTGCTCTGTAAAGAGGCTGGGGTGAAGATGGGGGTAGATGAATTCATACCCATTGAACACCCAATCACCAAGAAGTCAATGGAAGGACAAGTGCAAGACAACTCTATCAAAAGGAGGGCGCATGAGTTCCTCCCTGAATTTCCTGAAATTGGCTACTGGGCCAGCCTGGAAGCATCTATCACCAAGTTGCAAGAAACTATGGAGCAACTTAAGGAAGAACAGCAGAATCAGAACTGCATGCTCTGCAAATTGCTGAAGGAGCAAGAGAAGCAGGGGCGTGAAATCCAAGAGATGAAGCGCCAAAAGCTCTCCTCTCAAGCTGAGGGAGCATCCACTTCTCAAAATCAAGGTTTTTGAGTCCTAACTCTGTGAAAACCTCTATCATTAGGAGCCTATTTTTTCGTTTTTCTTGTTTTGTTTTCTATTTTTATTTTTAGTCTCATCTTATATCTATATTTGAGTCTTGTTCTTAGTTCATAATTAATAAAATTTATGCCTTAAAGTTATGAATGTCCTATGAATCCATCACCTTTCTTAAATGAAAAATGCTTTAATCACAAAAGAACAAGAAGTACAGGATTTCGAAATTTATCCTTGAAACTAGTTGAATTAGCTTGATGTGGTGACAATACTTTTTGTTTTCTGAATGAATGCTTGAACAGTGCATATGTCTCTTGAATTTGTTGTTTTAAGAATGTTAAAAATTGTTGGCTCTTGAAAGAATGAGGAGAAAGAGAACTGTTATTGAGGATCTGAAAAATCATCAAATTGATTCTTGAAGCAAGAAAAAGCAGTAAAAAAAAATTTCGAAAAAAACGAGAAGAAAAAGAAAAAGAAAAAGAAAGAAATAAAGTTGTGAACCAAAGCAAAAAAGAGTGTGCTTAAGAACCCTGGACACCTCTAATTGGGGACTTTAGCAAAGCTGAGTCACAATCTAAAAAGGTTCACCCAATTATGTGTCTGTGGCATGTATGTATCCGGTGGTAATACTGGAAGACAGAGTGCTTTGGGCCACAGCCAAGACTCGTACACTAGCTATGTTCAAGAATCAATATACTTAACTAGGAGAATCAATAACACTATCTGAGTTCTGAATTCTTATAGATGCCAATCATTCTGAACTTCAAAGGATAGAGTGAGATGCCAAAACTGTTCGGAGGCAAAAAGCTACTAGTCCCGCTCATCTAATTGGAGCTATGTTTCTTTGATATTTTGGAGTCTATAGTATATTCTCTTCTTTTTATCCTATTTTGATTTTCAGTTGCTTGGGGACAAGCAACAATTTAAGTTTGGTGTTGTGATGAGCGGATAATTTGTACGCTTTTTGGCATTGTTTTTAGTATGTTTTTAGTATCTTTTAGTTAGTTTTTAGTATATTTTATTAGTTTTTAATTAAAATTCACTTTTCTAGACTTTACTATGAGTTTGTGTGTTTTTCTGTGATTTCAGGTATTTTCTGACTGAAATTGAGGGTCCTGAGCAAAAATCTGATCCAGAGACTGAAAAGGACTGCAGATGCTGTTGGATTCTGACCTCCCTGCACTCGAAGTGGATTTTCTGGAGCTACAGAAGCCCAATTGGCGCGCTCTCAACGGCATTGGAAAGTAGACATCCTGGGCTTTCCAGCAATATATAACAATTCATACTTTGCCCAAGATTTGATGGCCCAAACCGGCGCTCAAAGTCACCTACAGAAATTCCAGCGTTAAACGCCGGAACTGGCATAAAATTTGGAGTTAAACGCCCAAACTGGCATGAAAGCTGGCGTTTAACTCCAGAAAAGGTCTCTACACGAAATTCCTTCATTGCTCAGCCCAAGCACACACCAAGTGGACCCGGAAGTGGATTTTTTTGTCATTTACTCATTTCTGTAAACCTTAGGACACTAGTTTTACTATTAATAGGATCTTTTGACATTGTATCCGTACCTTATGACCTCATGACATTTTTACACGTTTCTTTGTGTACTTCCACAGCATGAGTCTCTAAACCCCATGGTTGGGGGTGAGGAGCTCTGCTGTGTCCTGATGGATTAATGCAATTACTACTGTTTCTTATTCAATCATGCTTGCTTCCATTCTAAGATAATACTTGTTCTTAATCCGGATGAATGTGATGATCCGTGACAATCATCATCATTCTCAACCATGAACGTGTGACTGACAACCACCTCCGTTCTACCTTAGATTAAGTAGTTATCTCTTGGATTCTTTAATCGGAATCTTCGTGGTATAAGCTAGGACTGATGGCGGTATTCAAGAGAATCCGGAAGGTCTAAACCTTGTCTGTGGTATTCTGAGTAGGATTCAATGATTGAATGACTGTGACGTGCTTCAATCTCCTGAAGGCGGGGCGTTAGTGACAGACGCAAAAGAATCACTGGATTCTATTCCGGCCTGATTGAGAACCGACAGATGAATTCCGCTATGCTGTGACAGAGCATATGCAATCGCTTTCACTGAGAGGATGGGAGGTAGCCACTGACAACGGTGAAACCCTACACACAGCTTGCCATAGAAGGAGACTTGCGTGTTTGAAGAAGAAGACAGTAGGAAAGTAGAGATTCAGAAGATGGAGCATCTCCAAACCTCAACCTATTCTCCATTACTGCAAAACAAGTACCTTTTTCATGTTCTTTTGCTTTTTACAATCAATCCTGATAATTTCTGATATCCTGACTAAGATTTACAAGATAACCATAGCTTGCTTCAAGCCGACAATCTCCGTGGGATCGACCCTTGCTCACGCAAGGTATTACTTGGACGACCCAGTGCACTTGCTGGTTAGTTGTGCGGGATTGCAAAAGTGTGATTGCAATTTCGTGCACCAAACATAATTGTAAGAATTTAAATGGCAAGGAGTTTAAGAACAGGAATATAGAAATAAAATGAAAGTAAATGACTGAAACTTAAATTGCAAGAAACTTAAATGACATCAAAGATAAATGGCAAGGAATTAAAGGGTGCAGAAATTTAAAGAACATAAGAGTAAATAGCAAGAATTAAAGGAACAAAATGTAGATGACAAGAATAATAAATTGACAGAATGTAAAAGGGAATTAGGTTATGGGTAATCAAACAACTAGAAGCAAAAGAAATAAGAAGTAATGATAGAGAGGATCATTAGGGATCAGAGATGCAAGTTTTCATGAATTGATGTTAGTCAAATCCTTCTCAATCATGGGTATAGATCCATGGCAAGTGGGTAATTGAATCCCAATCTCTTGGTGATTCAATTTCTCTCAACATAACCAATTGCCACTCTCGTGATCTAGTTGTTCATGAGAAGAGATGAAGCTCAATCCTAATCCAGCCACACAACTCCCATAATCTCAACCAAGGAAAGTTACATCTCACATACTAACCAAGGTATATTGATTGAGGGAATCATGAAAGGATGAACTCTAAACTGAATTATGTGGCTCATTCCTCAAATTCACCACACAATTCACATAGATTAACCCCTCTCTCGATGGTGGTTGAATCTTTGAAGAACAAGAATTCCCTCTTTAGATCAACCACTAGAATTGAGGAGGAAAAGATGAGTTCACCAATGCATTCCAACAAGCAGAGCTCTTCCCCCTAATGAAAGTGGGGTTTAGTGAGTCATAGCTCCAATTTCAACAACAATTGCCATAAACCAAAATTAAACTAAATGCAAAGAAAGATGATGAAGAATAAGGAAATGCTTAAAGCTTAAAAATATGAAGAAGAGAAGTTCCAAGAAGAACCAAAAATTGCTCTCCGGGTATCCTCCCGGAAGTGCTAAAAGAGTTCTCAAAATAAAGTGCTAAGAGTCTAAAATTCTAAGTGTCAAAAAGTCCCCTTAAAGTACAAACTCAATCTCTATTTATATTAGTCCTAAAACTCCTTCAAAGATCTTCCATTGGGCTAGCTATGTGGGCTTTCTCTTTGTTGAATTTCTGGTTCAATTGAAGAAGTTGCTGGCCTTTGTGAGGAATAGAGGAAGCAGAGCAAGTTGGCAACAATTCTGGCCCATTGAGGGGCGTTGTTGTCAATAACTCTAGGCATAATGCACGTTGGCAACGTGCAAGTGACTTTCCTGGAAGTGAGCTTTGAGACTTGGGCGTTGTTGGCCCAAGTTGTTGCTAACAACTTGCTCTTCTTCTTATTGACTCTTCTCTCATGCCTAATGTTGCCCAGAATTTGAGTATCTATCCTTTGCTTCAATATGGACTATCATACATCATTGGAAAGCTCTTGATGTCTACTTTCCAATGCCACTGGAATCACCTCATTTGGACCTTCCTAGCTCAAGTTATGCTTCCTCAAAGAAGGTAAGGTCAAGCTGCCAAGTTGTTGCCAAAAACGCACCCATTTTGCCAAGTTGGCAACGTGCCCGTGCCTAGCCTCCCAAAGCAGGGAAATGAGGCTGGCGTTGTTGCCAAAAACGCACCCTTGCTAGCACGTTGGCAACGTGCTCGTGCCCCCCTCCAGGGCTCATCTCTAGCCTTCTTGAATTTCAACTTCATACTCTTGTTTTTAGGGCCTAAAGATGACTCTGGTTTGGCTTCAATTTTGTGCTCCACCATAGACTATTATATATGGTTGGAAAGCTCTGAATGTTAGCTTTCCAACGCAACTGGAAGCATTCAATTTGGATCTCTGTAGCTCAGGATATCTTCCATTGAAGAAGGTAAGGTCAGGCTGCCTTGTTAGAGTTGTTGTGGATAACGCCCCTATATTCCAAGTTGGCAACGTGCTACCTCCATTCTTCATCATCCAAAGCTTCCTGGCGTTGTTGCCAAACACGCCAATGTTTTCTTGAGTTGGCAACGTGCCCGATGCTTCTTCAGGGCTCTAAACATTGCTTCCCACGTTGCCATTGAACACGCCTATAGAAGCTGGCGTTGGCAACGTGGTTGGCAGCTCTTCCTGGCGTTGGCAACGTGGTTGGCACCAAGGCTTGGCGTTGGCAACTTGATTGGCACCAAGACTTGGCGTTGGCAACTTGATTGGCACCAAAACTTGGTGCCTAGCCAAGCAACCATTCCTGGCGTTGGCAACGTGGTTGGCGCCCAAGATTGGCGTTGGCAACGCCCTCGTGTGCCATACTCCTAGCTTGCCTACGTTGCCAAGGAACACGCCTTCATAACTTGGCGTTGGCAATGTGCATCTCCTTTTCCTGGGCCAAGCTTTCCACTCAGCGTTGTTAGCCTGCGTTGTCCTCAAACACGCCCCTCATCTCTGGGCTGGCAACGTGCTCGAGGCTCCAAACTAGCTCCCCAAGATTGCTTGGCGTTGCCTTGAATAACGCCTATGGTTCTTGGTGTTGGCAACGCCAGCTTCTCCTCCTCTTGGGCCAAGTTTGCTTGTGTGCGTTGCCTTGAATAACGCCTCTTCATTCCCACGTTGGCAAAGCCCTCGAGCTCTCCTTGGCTCAGCTCTTTGCTTGCCTGGGCGTTGCCTTCAAACACGCACCCTTTTCTTCAAGTTGGCAACGCCAACTTCTCTTCTCCAGGGCTGCCTGGTGTTGCCTCCAACAACGCAGCCTTTCACCAAGTTGGCAACGCCAACTTCTCTTCCAAGGCTGCCTGGCGTTGCCCCCAACAACGCAGCCTTCCACCAAGTTGGCAACGCCAACATGTACTTCTCTTCTCCTTGCCCAGCTTGCCTCATTCTTGCTTCCATGCTTTCTTGTTTCATCACCTATCATCATCAAAGGAAATAGCTTCAAAGTCTTACCAATTCATGCAATAAATTTCATGGGATTCATTCATACTCATTCATGTATGTATTCCTTAAATCATTTGCATGAATTTTGCTAGAATCAACATGTTCCTTGGTATTCTTATGCATGAAGACAAAACTCATAAAAGGACTTGTTTATTTAGAGAAATTGAGTGAAATTAAGCTAAAACCAACTAAACTAACTAGCTAATATAACAAATATGCACTTGCATCAAACCTCCATGCAGGAATTAAGAGATCTTGAATCTCATATCTTAAGGTGACAAGAGAAAGATAAAAAGAAGTTTACGGAGTTAAGAGCAAAATTGGCTATCATGGTAGAAGCCATTGGTAACATGGTCTCATCCCGCCCAAGCCTATGCAATCAAGGCATTCCCATTGTTGAATGTGGAGAAGCAACCAAGGAGCTTAGTAAGGGAGTGGAATTGGAGCTTCAAGGTGGAGAAGAAGAGTTAAAGCAAGAAGTGCAACAAGAGGAGAAGGTAGAGATGATTGAACCAAAGGAAGTAGTGGTTGGCACCTTAGGATATGTTGAGTACATAGAGGAATCACAAGTTGAAGAGCCTTCTTTCATGGCATTTGAAGTTGATGTTGAGGAGGAGAGTGCACAACCTCCAAGGCACAATGTGATTGAAGAAATGGAAGAAGAGTCCCAAGCAATAGGTCCTCCTATTTATGATGATTCCGCATCAACATATAATCCTTTTGAGTTTGGAGAATCCTTCCCCCATTGGACTTGAAATTGATGATGAGGTAGATTTTGCTAAACCTCCTATCTATGATTTGAGTGATGGGTAAGAGATTGAAAGCATTGGTAAAGAAGAATGGGAACTTGAGGAAGTTTGGTAAGAGGTAAAGCTTGAAGAATCTTGCCAAGTGGTGGAAGCCTCTAGGAGAGGATGGATGGGAGTAGAGCGTGCTCTGTCAAGACCATTAGGAACTTCTTTACCTAGGTTGTCATCTAATCTTTGATTTGAGTGGGTAAAACCTCTAACTCTTAGCTTTATTATCCCACTTGAATTTGGTTTGCTTGAAACGGATGGCCAACTTAGGACACTTTGTGGAATGAAGCGTAGGAGGAGAATGTTTAGTGGTTGGTGTTGTAGGTCTAGGTTCATTATGGTTGGAAGCTCAAAATTGAGGAGCATGGATTCGTGTATTTCTCAATTGAATGGGTCTAGGAGGGTAGTTTGGTACTTCCATGAGAACTCATTTTGCTTGTCACCCGGAGGAACTTACCGTGATCAACTCAAAAATGGGTGTGAAAACAAAGTGTGGGATCCTGGCCTACAAGAGAAGGATCCAAATTGGGAGCCCATGGCTTGTGAGGAACTCCATCAAAGCTTGGAGTTATTAACTTTGAATGATAAAGAACAATGGAAATCCAAGTATTGGTGGATGTTCAAGGATGGATTCAAGCACAAGACACCTTGATGGAGAGCTCCCCATAAGTCCAACTTAAGGACAATAAACAAAAGTGCTAGGTAGGAAACACCCCACCATGGTAACATCTTTTTATTTTTCTCTTTTGTACATATTAGTAAAATAAGTTTAATTTCATGTTTTGTTTGATTAGTTGAGTTTAATTGGAAGTCTAGTATGTTGAATAAGGTTTTATGATGTTTTGGTAGTTGTTTGGAGGTTTGGAATACTTGGTTTGGTGCAAAAACATAGAAAAATTTTGAAAAACAGAGCACCAACCCATGCGTACGCGTCACCCACGGGTACGCGTCACCCACGCGTACGCGTGCCCCAAGCATTTTCGACCATCGACGCGCACGCATACATGACGCGTACGCGTGGACCCAGAAGTTCCACCCCTCCATACATTCACCCGAGAGTTGTGCCTGAAGTGTGCCAACTTTATGCCCAAGGCACGTGCACGCGTACCTTACGCGTACGCGTCGCCGCTCCAAATAACTCATCATGCACACGCGTGCATCACACGTTTGCATCCATACCATTTTATCAATCCACGCTTACGCGTACATGGCATGCACGCATGGGTTGCCCTGTTTCACCCACCTTCTTTTCTTCTCCTCTTTCTGTTTCTTTCCTTCTTCTCTTCTCTTTCCACCCTTCAATCATCATCCAACACTACCAAACACCATTCATAACCATTTTTTAGTTAGTTAGTTACTTGTTTAATTAGTTTAATTTTTCATTTCATTTTCTATTTTTTCATTATAAGTGTTGGATTATTAATTTTGTGTGCCATTTATTGCTGCTTAGTATTAACTGATGCTATTTTAGCATAGTTTTCTTTGATTGTCATTGTTGGATTTAATTGTTAAGGGTATATTTTGTCATTTGGTTTTGGGTTCTTAATGCTTAATGTTTGTGAACACCAAGTGAATGTTACATTGCCTTTAAGCTTATTAACTCTTTTGAATTGCACGTTTTGGCCATCATGCATTCATCATCTATTGTTAGGCAATTGTACACTATCACTGCAATTTTTTTAGGTGATGCTTGTTTATGGTTTACCCTTATCCACATCACTTATTTCATGCATTGAGATTGTAGAATTGTGAAATTAGATCGAAAGCTTACCTAGTAACATATTTTTGAGCTTTCTTAGCTTTGTGGACCATGCTTGCTATGTGATGGATTTCCACTTCTATCTTCTTTTTCCTAAGTTCCATAGCACCCATGTGTTTTACCTCTATGTCACTTAGGTGTTGCAACAACTTCAATATGTGTCATTGGTGCACGAATTTGTGATTCGCACAACTAACCAGCAAGTGCACTGGGTCGTCCAAGTAATACCTTACGTGAGTAAGGGTCGATCCCACGGAGATTATTGGTTTGAAGCAATCAATGTTTATTTTATTAATCTTAATCAGGAGGCCAATAGGATTAAAAGTGAAATTACCAGATTTGATTATAAAAATAAAAGGGAATAACAGTGTTACTTGTTGTGCAGTAATGAGAAACATGTTGGAGTTTTGGAGATGCTTTGTCCTTTGAATTTCTACTTTTCCTTGAAATCCTCTTCCCACACGCAAGGTTCCTTCCATGGCAAGCTCTATGTAGGGTGTCACCGTTGTCAATGGCTACCTCCCATCCTCTCAATGAAAACGTTCCTATGCTCTGTCACAGCACGGCTAATCATCTGTCGGTTCTCAATCAGGTTGGAATAGAATCCATTGATTCTTTTGCGTCTGTCACTAACGCCCAGCCTTCAGGAGTTTGAAGCTCATCACAGTCATTCAATCCCAGAATCCTACTCGGAATACCACAGACAAGGTTTAGACTTTCCGGATTCTCATGAATGCCGCCATCAATCTTGCTTATACCACGAAGATTCTGTTGGGGAATCTAAGAGATATTCATTCAATCTGATGTAGAACAGAGGTGGTTGTCAGGCACACGTTCATGGATTGAGGAAGGTGATGAGTGTCACGGATCATCACCTTCTTCACGATTAAGCGCGAATAAACATCTTAGATAAGAACAAGCGTGTTTGAATGGAAAACAAAGGAATTGTATTAAATCATCGAGACGCTGCAGAGCTCCTCACCCCCAACAATGGAGTTTAGAGACTCATGCCGTCACAAAGTATATAATTCAGATCTGAAAATGTCATGAGGTACAAGAAAATGTCTGTAAAAGTTGTTTAAATAGTAAACTAATAACCTAGGTTTACAGAAAAATGAATAAACTAAGATAATTGGTGCAGAAATCCACTTCTGGGGCCCACTTGGTGTGTGCTGGGGCTGAGATTAAAGCTATCCACGAGTAGAGGCCTTTCTTGGCGTTAAACTCCAGGTTATGACGTGTTTTGGGCGTTCAACTCCGGATCATGACGTTTTTCTGGCGTTTAACTCCAGACGGCAGCATGAACTTGGCGTTCAACGCCAAGTTACGTCGTCTATCCTTGCGCAAAGTATGGACTATTATATATTGCTGGAAAGCCCTGGATGTCTACTTTCCAACGCCGTTGAGAGCGTGCCAATTGGACTCTTGTAGCTCCAGAAAATCCATTTCGAGTGCAGGGAGGTCAGGATCCAACAGCATCAGCAGTCCTTTTTCAGCCTAAGTCAGATTTTTGCTCAGCTCCCTCAATTTCAGCCAGAAAATACCTGAAATTTCAGAAAAATACACACACTCATAGTAAAGTCCAGAAATATGATTTTTGCTTAAAAACTAATAAAATTCTATTAAAAACTAATTAAAACATACTAAAATCTACATGAAATTACCCCCCAAAAGCGTATAAAATATCCGCTCATCACAACACCAAACTTAAACTGTTGCTTGTCCTCAAGCAACTAGATAAATAAAATAGGCTTTAGCAGAAATTAAGAAGTAACAATATTTTAGAGTTTTAAATGAAGCTCAAATTCTTATTAGATGAGCGGGGCTTGTAGCTTTTTGTTTCTGAACAGTTTTGGCATCCCCCTGTATCTTTAAATTTTCAGAATGATTGGCATCCTTAGGAACTCAGAATTCAGATAGTATTATTGACTCTCCTAGTGTAGTATGTTGATTCTTGAACACAGTTATTTTATGAGTCTTGGCTGTGGCCCTAAGCACTTTGTTTTCCAGTATTACCACCAGATACATAAATGCCACAAACACATAACTGGGTGAACCTTTTCAGATTGTGACTTAGCTTTGCTAAAGTCCCCAGTTAGTGGTGTCCAGAGCTCTTAAGCACACTCTTTTGCTTTGGATCACGACTTTAACCACTCAGTCTCAAGCTTGTAACTTGGACCTGCATGCCACAAGCATATGGTTAGGGACAGCTTGGTTTAGCCGCTTAGGCCTGGATTTTATTTCCTTGGGCCCTCCTATCCAGTGATGCTCAAAGCCTTGGATCCTTTTTACTCTTGCCTAGTTCTCATGGCTTGTGAATATATATATATATATATATATATATATATATATATATATATATATTTTACTGCTTTTTCTTGCTTCAAGAATCAATTTTATGATTTTTCAGATCATCAACAATATTTTTCGTGTTCCTCATCCTTTCAGGAGCCAATATTCATCAAATTCAAAGTACAAATTATGCACTGTTCAAGCATTCATTCAGAGAACAAAAAGTATTGCCACCACATATAATTAATTATAAATTTTATTATTAAGAACTCGAAAAATATAGATTACTTCTTTATTCTAAAAAAAATCTACTACTTTATTCATGCCTGATGATGATGGGAAAAATAAATTATAGCTTAATTGGAAATAAAATCAAAATAGACAAACTAAATATCTCCTACGGTAAATTTCTATAATTATCCTATCACTAAGTTAAAAGCAGGAAAAGGAAAAAAAATTGGAACTCAGCTGATGACAAGTCATCATATACCCATTTTTCAAGCTAATTTCACTTGTTTTGTTAGCATTTATGCACTTTCTTGCATCCTAAGTAAGTGATTTGGAGTGAAAATGCATAACTTCTTTAAATCAAGCAACCACCATGAAATTAATGTTAATCCATGAGGTTTGAGCTCATTTTAATTGAATTTTAATTGATTTATAAGCCTCTTGAATTTAGTGATACTTTGAGTGGTTGTTTGGTTTATTATAGGTGAAGAAAAGAAAAGAAAATGAAAAGCGTGGCCTAAGAAGTGTAACACAAGAAAAGGAAAGCGTGGCCAAAGAGGGGAGAAGCGTGCCGCATTGCAAGGAGGAGGCAACATTGCCCTCCACAAGAGCACACTGCCCTCTAGGAGAGCAACATTAGGTGACCAAGCAAAGGAAGGCAATTCTGCCCTGTCCCCTTCAAGGGCAGAGCACAAAATGTGCCTTGGAACCAAGAGGAAGAGAACCTTGCCCTGCCCTTGTGGAGGGCAGAATCGGGCTCTCCAAGGAAGAAATTCAAAGGAAAATTGTCACACATGCATGCTACAAGGATCGAACAAGGAACCATGAGGAAGCTAGGCACTAAGGTCCACTACCGTGCCAAGAAGCCAAGAAAAAATGAAGCGTGTTTGCCTCCTCCGTGATTCGAACACGGGATGTGAAGGAAGGAATATTGCCCTGGCCTTGGCGCGGGCAGGGCAGCATCGAACATGGCGCGTCACACACACAAATCTGGCGCACCAATTTCCTCCCCTGGCAGCACCAACGCGCGCACTCCACGAATCTGGCGCATCATACTTTTCTGCCCTGCCCTTGGCGCGGGCACGGCAGCGTTTTGCGTTCCCTGGCAGCATCTTTGCGCACCATGGCCGCACCAATTCATGCACCATGCATCAATTTTCTGCCCTGCCCTCCACAAGGGCAGGGCAGCCTCCTGGGAGTGAATTTTCATGGGCCGAAAATTCAAATTAAAACACCATTTTAATTCATTTCTTCACCAATTCAAAAGCCCATCCAAATCACAAAAATCCAAGAATAGAAAGTGTATAAATAGGAGTTAGTTTGTTGTAATTAGGACCTTTACTTTCACTTTGGATTTTTGAAATTTACTTTGAGCTTTGAATTTTACTTTTTTTTAGCTTTTGCAATTGTTCTTGAGAGACTTGACCGAGAGCTAAGAGGATCAAGGGAGAATTGACTGATCTCCTTCCTCATTCTTACTCGGGCAATTCTACTCTTCTGTTTCTGAGTATTGGGTGTGTGAAATTGAGGAAATTCTGTCTCAATTCCCATTCAAACTCTTTTCAATTTGTTTTCTGCATAATTCCATTTTATTTCTGTTCTTCTATTGCTTCTTCTTTAATTTTCTGTCAATTGCTTTGTTAACTTGGATCTGGGAAGGAAATTGAGTTTTAGGCTCTGCTCCCTAAGCTCTTGAGTCCTGAGATCACAATTCACTTTGGGTTCTTCTGTGAACCTTGCTGCACTTTATTTCCTTTCTGTTTGAATGCTCATTGCTTCTGATTCAATATCTGCTCAATCAATTGTTGCAATTTACTTTCTCTTTGTTTAGATTCTGCAATCCCATTCCTCAAACCCCTTTTACATTCAAGCAATTTATCTTTCTTGCCATTTAAGTTACTGCAATTTAAGTTTCTTGCACTTTAAGTTTCAGTCATTTAGTTTCTTGTTCTTTAAGATTCTGCAATTTTATTTTTCTGCTTTTTAATTTACTGTACATTTCCCTTTCCCCTTTACATTTACTGTCATTTAATTTCTGTTAAACACAAATCACTCAACCAAAACTTGATTCGCTTGACTAAACCAACCACTAAACTAAAATTGCTCAATCCTTCAATCCCTGTGGGATCGACCTCACTCATGTGAGTTATTATTACTTGATGCGACCCGGTACACTTGCCGGTGAGTTTTGTGTTGGATCGTTTTCCACACATCAAGTTTTTGGCGCCGTTGCCGGGGATTGAAATAGATTGACAATGATTAAGTGAAGTGGAGGTCTAGATTAAGCATTTTTTTCTTTTCTGTTATTCTAATTCTTACTAACACACTAACTGTTTGAATTTTTGCTTAAACTAACTAAAACCTCATTCTAGCAATAGATTGAAGTTTTATTAATTTTCTGGGTCTGTGTGTTTATTGTTGTGTGTTTGTATGTCAGGTATAGGAAGATCTTCCCCTATTATCTCTGAAATTGATCAAAGGACTCTTCGGAGAATAAGAAGAGCTGAAAGAGGGAAGAACATTGTTGGAGAAGAAGAATCTGAGGAGGAATTCCAAGACATGGAAGGAGATACTAATCAACCAGGAGAAGGAGCCAACAATAATCAACAACAGAGAAGAGTCTTGGCTTCATACACATTTGCAAATGCAAGGCATTGTGGGAGTAGCATTCTTCCTCCCAATGTCAATGCAAACAATTTTGAACTCAAGCCACAACTCATCACTCTAGTTCAAAACAATTGTTCTTTTGGAGGAGGGCCTTTGGAGGATCCAAATCAACATCTGTCCACCTTCTTGAGAATCTGTGACACGGTGAAAACTAATGGTGTACCTCCTGATAGCTATAAGTTGCTGCTCTTCCCATTCTCTCTCAGAGATAAAGCCACTCAATGGCTAGAGACCTTTCCAAAAGAAAGCATCAACAACTGGGATGACTTGGTGAGCAAGTTCCTTGCCAAATTTTATCCCCCTCAAAGAATCCTAAGGTTGAAGACTGAGGTTCAAACGTTCACTCAATTGGAGGCTGAGAACTTATATGAAGCATGGGAGAGATATAAAGCTCTATTGAGGAAGTGTCCACCAGAGATGTTCACTGAGTGGGACAAGTTGCAAAACTTCTATGAGGGACTCACTCTTAAAGCTCAAGAAGCTCTTGACCACTCTGCTGGAGGCTCTTTACAGCTCATGAAAACCACAGAGGAAGCTCGAAACCTCATTGATATGGTGGCCAACAACCAATATTTATTTGCTCATCAAAGACAACGCCAACCATCACAAAGAAGAGGAGTAATGGAGTTGGAAGGAGTTGATTCAATTCTAGCTCAGAACAAGATGATGCAGCAGCAGATTCAACAACAATTTGAGCAAATGGCTAAGAGAATTGATGGCTTGCAAGTGGCAGCAGTGAGCACCACAAGCCAACCTCCAACCACTTGGGTGCAAAGTGAAGAAACTCAAGAAGAGCAACAACAAGAGCAAGTCCAATACATGCACAACCAAAATCCTGGAACAAATGAAGTTTATGGAGATACTTACAATCCATCTTGGAAGAACCATCCCAACCTCAGATGGGGAGACAACCATAATCAAAACCAACAACCATGGCAAAGAAACACAGGCCAGAACAATTGGAAAAACACAAACCATAACCCCCAGCCAAACACTAACCAAAACACATACAGAAAACCACAAAACAACTACCCAAATTCTAACCAATACCCACCCAATAACCAACCAACTAACCAAAACATTTATCATCATTCATCAACACCCCAAAATCAACCCATCTCACAAGACTCACAAAGAATCACCAATCTAGAGCTGCTCATGGAGAAACTGATGAAGAACCAAGAATTGACAACCAAGAATCAAGAAGCCTCCATGAAGAACCTAGAGAGGCAGATTGGACAAATATCCAAGAAGATTTCTGTTGAAAAACCATCAAGTTCACTACCTAGTGATACCATTCCTAACCCAAAGGAAGAATGCAAGGTTGTGCAACTAAGAGGTGGAAAAGTGTTAGTGGATGGTAACCAAGGAGCAACAAAGAAGCTTATGGAGAATGACACTGAGCCAACAAAGAATGATGAAGCCATCAACAAGGACATGATGACCAAGAATGTCCCAGAAAAACTCACAGAGGAAGACAATAAGCCACAGAATTTGAAGAAAGGAAAGAAGATCCTGGAGGAACCAATTCCAAAACAACATCAAGTGGAGAAAAGCTCAACACCACCACTACCTTATCCACAGAGATTTCACAAGGAAACAAAGGATCAGCATTTCCACAAATTTCTTGAGACCTTTAAGAAGTTGGAAATCAACATACCTCTGGCTGAGGCATTGGAACAAATGCCTTTGTATGCCAAGTTTCTAAAGGAGCTCATTAACAAGAAGAGACAGTGGAATGAAAAGGAGACTGTAATGCTCAATGAAGAATGTAGTGCACTCATTAAAAAGGGACTCCCTCCCAAGCTTGAAGACCCTGGAGGTTTCTTCTTACCATGCACTATCGGAAATCTGTTCATTAACAAGGGGATGTGCGATCTAGGAGCAAGCATAAATCTAATCCCATATTCTCTAGTGAAAAAGCTTGGCATAGATGAGGTAAAACCAACACAGATGTCCTTGGAATTGGTGGACCAATCAGTAGTATATCCTAAGGGGCTGATTGAGAACCTTTTAATTAAGGTTGGCAAGTTCATCTATCCGGCAGACTTTGTGATCCTGGATTCTTCAGAACATGGAAATGACTCCATAATACTTGGTCGACCATTTTTGGCCACTGCTAGAGCCATTGTGGACATAGAGCAAGGAGAGTTAACCCTCAGGATGCATGAGGAGAGCATCATCCTGAAAGTCTTCCCAGAATTACAAAAGGATGAAGAAACAAGCAAAATGAGTGATGATCTCCTTCCAAAGCAATCAACTGAAAAGGAAGTGGAACAGAAAAACAAACAGATGCAAGAAGAAAAAGGGATTCACAAGGAAGCAGGGGTGATTAGCAAGAAGGAAGGCATCACAACTCAAGTAACTGTCAAGAAAGGAAGATCAACAAGCAAGAAAAAGATGAAGAATAAGAAAAAGGCTCACAAAGGGTGGAAGAACAAGAAAATCCCAACTGAAGGATTTTCTAAAGGTGATAAGGTGCAACTAGTATACCAACAGCAAGGAGCAGAAGATTATTACACTGTCAACCAAATACTTTCTCTTGAGCATATGGAAATTGAGCATCAAAGCACACAGAGAAAGCTGACAGTGAGAGGTGACAAGTTGAGACATCACCAACATCAACCACCTTAAAGGGAGGTCA
Organism: Arachis stenosperma; assembly: GCF_014773155.1. Classification (NCBI taxonomy): domain Eukaryota; kingdom Viridiplantae; phylum Streptophyta; class Magnoliopsida; order Fabales; family Fabaceae; genus Arachis; species Arachis stenosperma. The sequence goes on along the minus strand of NC_080381.1, from coordinate 71,977,903 downwards.
ATGTCAAGCTAAGGACAATAAAAGAGTGCTTGTTGGGAGGCAACCCAACCTGAGGTAGTTGTCTTTTTCATAGTTTTTTCAATAAAAATGTTGAATAATTGGTATGCATTGCAAGGAGCTAAGTTTGGTGTTGCACACCAAAACAATTTGAGGGAGAATGAAAACTTCTAAGTTTGGTGTTCCACCAAAAATATCATTTAAAAACACATTCTCACCTCTTGCATGATTCTAGCTCCAAGCAATCAAACACATTATTCAACTGTTGAATTGTTTCCTAGTTTTTAATTTCATATTCTTTAGCAAGGATACATGGTTGCAAATATGGTTAACTTGGTACATCTGAGACAGTGGCAAAACAATTAAGTTTGGTGTTCACACACCAAAACAAATCCTGAAACCACACTCAGTTTATGCACACTAACCATATAACTAAGGGCTTGAGAAGCAAGCCACTTTGAGAATTATGCAGGATATGAGTCAACATTTGAAGAACATTATGCATTTTAACTCAAAGAGAACACAACAGAAGGAAGAATCAAAGGGCTGCAACTTCAAAGGTTGTATCTGAACTTAATCTTTGCTGCTGTGTGTTGTTTTGAACATGGGAACCATTGTATGTCTTGCTAAAGTGTTCATCTAGTTGCAAGTGAAATAGCTTGTTAAAAATGCTAAGTCTGCATATTGCTTGCATCCATCACTTAGCTTTAAATATTGTTTTGTTTCCCATATACTTAAATAAAAGAGTTTGGTTTGAATTGAAAAGTGAAATATCCAATGTTGCATAAGTATGAATGGAAGTTGGTGGTGGCATATGTGTTTGATTAAATGCATGACTCATGAAATAATTATTGCATAATATCATTCTCATTTAATTGTGAGTTAGCTTGCTTTTATAAAAACTCCTATCAAGAATGAAACAACCCTTGGTAACAAAAACAGAAAGAAAGGAAGAAAGAAAAAGCCAAAATGGCAAAGAAAACAAATAATAAAGGTTGGACACCAATAGCTTGAATCTTAGGACATATGCCTGTGGTGTTCTTGTACTAAGATCTGCTTGGATGAGTAAATTCTAAGGGGTATTTTAAAACCCGGTCACTTAGATCAACTGATTTGGGATGGCCAATTGAAAATCCACAATAAAGAGCAACTTAGATACAAAACACTTAGTTATCCAAAGAGATACTGGGCATCAATGATCCTAGGAAGAATTAATGAGCCATGTGTCTTAGGTGGAAAGATGTTGAGCAAAAGAAAAGAAAATAAAGCCAAAGGCTATGCTGCAGCATTTGACACCCAACCTCTAAAAGAATAATAAGCTTGTTAAAGCATTATAAGCCAAGAAAAGTTAGCAAGGGAGTGAGTAAAAAAAAAGTGAGTCTTATAATAGCAAGTTTAGCAAACCTTTGATGCAAAATGTATATTATGTAACAAGAACAATAACTTGAGTTGTCATTGTCTGCATAATTTCCCCATAGATCAAGTTCTGCTATCTGCATAATAAGGATATGCATTCTTTTCTTATTCATTTCATTTACTCTTAGTTTTGATGCTTGCTTGGGGACAAGCAAGGTTTAAGTTTGGTGTTGTGATGACAAGTCATCATATACCCATTTTTCAAGCTAATTTCACTTGTTTTGTTAGCATTTATGCACTTTCTTGCATCCTAAGTAAGTGATTTGGAGTGAAAATGCATAACTTCTTTAAATCAAGCAACCACCATGAAATTAATGTTAATCCATGAGGTTTGAGCTCATTTTAATTGAATTTTAATTGATTTATAAGCCTCTTGAATTTAGTGATACTTTGAGTGGTTGTTTGGTTTATTATAGGTGAAGAAAAGAAAAGAAAATGAAAAGCGTGGCCTAAGAAGTGTAACACAAGAAAAGGAAAGCGTGGCCAAAGAGGGGAGAAGCGTGCCGCATTGCAAGGAGGAGGCAACATTGCCCTCCACAAGAGCACACTGCCCTCTAGGAGAGCAACATTAGGTGACCAAGCAAAGGAAGGCAATTCTGCCCTGCCCCCTTCAAGGGCAGAGCACAAAATGTGCCTTGGAACCAAGAGGAAGAGAACCTTGCCCTGCCCTTGTGGAGGGCAGAATCGGGCTCTCCAAGGAAAAAATTCAAAGGAAAATTGTCACTCATGCATGCTACAAGGATCGAACAAGGAACCATGAGGAAGCTAGGCACTAAGGTCCACTACCGTGCCAAGAAGCCAAGAAAAAATGAAGCGTGTTTGCCTCCTCCGTGATTCGAACACGGGATGTGAAGGAAGGAATATTGCCCTGGCCTTGGCGCGGGCAGGGCAGCATCGAACATGGCGCGTCACACACACAAATCTGGCGCACCAATTTCCTCCCCTGGCAGCACCAACGCGCGCACTCCACGAATCTGGCGCATCATACTTTTCTGCCCTGCCCTTGGCGCGGGCACGGCAGCGTTTTGCGTTCCCTGGCAGCATCTTTGCGCACCATGGCCGCACCAATTCATGCACCATGCATCAATTTTCTGCCCTGCCCTCCACAAGGGCAGGGCAGCCTCCTGGGAGTGAATTTTCATGGGCCGAAAATTCAAATTAAAACACCATTTTAATTCATTTCTTCACCAATTCAAAAGCCCATCCAAATCACAAAAATCCAAGAATAGAAAGTGTATAAATAGGAGTTAGTTTGTTGTAATTAGGACCTTTACTTTCACTTTGGATTTTTGAAATTTACTTTGAGCTTTGAATTTTACTTTTTTTTAGCTTTTGCAATTGTTCTTGAGAGACTTGACCGAGAGCTAAGAGGATCAAGGGAGAATTGACTGATCTCCTTCCTCATTCTTACTCGGGCAATTCTACTCTTCTGTTTCTGAGTATTGGGTGTGTGAAATTGAGGAAATTCTGTCTCAATTCCCATTCAAACTCTTTTCAATTTGTTTTCTGCATAATTCCATTTTATTTCTGTTCTTCTATTGCTTCTTCTTTAATTTTCTGTCAATTGCTTTGTTAACTTGGATCTGGGAAGGAAATTGAGTTTTAGGCTCTGCTCCCTAAGCTCTTGAGTCCTGAGATCACAATTCACTTTGGGTTCTTCTGTGAACCTTGCTGCACTTTATTTCCTTTCTGTTTGAATGCTCATTGCTTCTGATTCAATCTCTGCTCAATCAATTGTTGCAATTTACTTTCTCTTTGTTTAGATTCTGCAATCCCATTCCTCAAACCCCTTTTACATTCAAGCAATTTATCTTTCTTGCCATTTAAGTTACTGCAATTTAAGTTTCTTGCACTTTAAGTTTCAGTCATTTAGTTTCTTGTTCTTTAAGATTCTGCAATTTTATTTTTCTGCTTTCTAATTTACTGCACATTTCCCTTTCCCCTTTACATTTACTGTCATTTAATTTCTGTTAAACACAAATCACTCAACCAAAACTTGATTCGCTTGACTAAACCAACCACTAAACTAAAATTGCTCAATCCTTCAATCCCTGTGGGATCGACCTCACTCATGTGAGTTATTATTACTTGATGCGACCCAGTACACTTGCCGGTGAGTTTTGTGTTGGATCGTTTTCCACACATCATCAGCAACCTGTTGTTTTGAGGAGTAGGTGTTCCTCTAATATGTGTGGTGCTTTTTCATGGATTAATCTTTTGGCGCTTTAGCTCCCTTAGATCACGCCTTTGCTCTTCCTGTTCCTTAAGCAGTTTGCACAGCATGCTACTTTGATTGTTCTATTCTTCTTTTAATTGGTCCATAGCTTCCTGCAATTTGGAAATAGAAGCCTCAAGATGTTCCCAGTATTCGAATTGGGGCAGTTCCGGGAGAGCTTCTGGTGCTCTTCTCTTGGTTGAATCATCTTGTTGCTGTTGTCTGACCATTGATATTCCAGTAATGGGCTTTTCAATTAGGATATATTCAGTTATTCCCATCTTTACTCCAGCATCTTTGCAAAGCATAGAAATTAAGCTTGGATAAGCCAATCTGGCGTCCTTAGAATTCCTGTTGGACTTCCACTTCTTTTCCCAGCATGATGCAGTGAATCATGACAGCTCTTTTGATGGTAACTTCAGAACGGTTGCTGGTGGGCAATATGGAACGCCCAATGAAATCCAGCCAGCCTCTGGCTACTGGTTTTAGATCTTCCCTTTTTAGTTGAACTGGGATGCCAGTCGTGCTGGTAGTCCACTTGGCTCCAGGGATGCATATATCCTCCAGAATCTTGTCCAACCCTTTATTGACCCTCATCATTCTCCTATTAAAGGAGTCTGGGTCATCTTTCAGTTGAGGAATCTTGAATATCTCCCTGATCTTGTCAGCATTGGTATGAATGATCTTTCCTCTGACTACGGTCTTATGGTCAAAGAGAGCAGCTCCAATTATTCTTTGCCTGTCTGTTTGCCATAGATTAGCATAGAATTCCTGAACCATGTTCCTTCCCACTTTCGTTTCAGGATTGGCCAGAATTTCCCAATTCCTGTTTCGAATTTGCTCTTGGATCTCTGGATATTCATCTTCTTTCAGATCAAATCTGACTTCCGGGATCACTGATCTGTGACTCATTATCTTGTAGTAATGGTCTGAGTGTTCTTTAGTTAAGAACTTCCCTTGATTCCAAAGTGGCTTTGGAGTGCTTTCTTTCTTTCCTCTTGGGGTGGTTTGCTTTCCTTTAGGAGCCATGATCTTGAGTGATCACGGATAAGCACACCAAACTTAGAGCTTTGCTTGTCCTCAAGCAAAAGAGAAGAAAGAAGAGGGATAGAAGGAGAGCAAGTGTGGGATGGTGATGATGAGGAGGGCGCCGAATACAAGATATAGGGAGGGGGGGTGAGAAATTTTCGAAAAATAAGAAAGAGATAAGATAGAAGATATGATTTTAAAGGATATGATAAGAAAAAGATATAATTTTAAAAGATAAATCTGAAATTTTAAATTTTGAAAAAGATTTTAAAAAGAAAATTGAGTTTTGAAAACAAATTTAAAAGATTTGGATTGGATTGGAAAACCATTTGTTTTTATAAATTAAGATACATTTGATATTTTTGAAAAAGGGATTTTAGAAATTAGGATTTTTAGAACACTAATTTGGATTGAGGGATGATAATTTAAAATATGTTTATGCAAGAAATCATGAATTGAAACATAAAATATTAGAAAAATTATGAAAAAAAACGAATTGTACCTCCTCCCATCATCCTGGCGTTGAACGCCCACATGATGCATGTTTTGGGCGTTTAACGCCCACATAGTGCATGTTCTGGGCGTTCAACGCCCATCTGGTGCTTCTTTCTGGCGTTGAACGCCAGAAAGTCCTTCGTCACTGGGCGTTTTTCTGAACGCCCAGGATGCTAGCAGACTGGCGTTAAACGCCCAGAAGGTGCATCTTTCTGGCGTTTAACGCCCAGAAGATGCTCCTTTCTGGCGTTTAACGCCCAGATGGCTACCCTTACTGGCGTTAAACACCCAGTGGGTGCTTCTTTTGGGCGTTTAACGCCCAAGGTATTTCTTACTGGCTTTTTCACGCCAGTGAGCTTCCAAATTTCCCTGTAACTTTGTGACTTCAACCAATTGCTATTTCACCTTTGAAAATACTTGGACTCAAACCTGTAAAGAAAAGAAAATTTATTTAATTAGTAATTAAACTCTGTAAATGGCTGGGTTGCCTCCCAGCAAGCGCTTCTTTAATGTCCTTAGCTGGACTGTCACTGATCTTCAATGAAGTCTCAGTCTTGAGCATTCTTGCTCGAAATTATCTTCAAGATAGTGTTTAACCCTTTGTCCATTAACAATGAACTTTTTGTTAGAGTCACTATCCTGAAGTTCTATGTATCCATATGGTGATACGCTTGTGATTACATATGGACCTCTCCACCGGGATTTTAATTTCTCGGGGAATAATTTGAGCCTGGAATTAAATAGCAGAACTTTCTGCCCCGGCTCAAAGACTCTGGATGACAATTTCTTATCATGCCATCTTTTTGCTTTCTCCTTGTAAATTTTTGCATTCTCGAAAGCATTGAGTCTAAATTCCTCTAGCTCATTCAACTGGAGCAATCGTCTTTCTCCAGCTAACTTGGCATCAAGGTTCAGGAATCTGGTAGCCCAGTAGGCCTTGTGTTCCAGTTCCACTGGCAAGTGACACGCCTTTCCATACACAAGCTGGTATGGAGAGGTCCCTATGGGGGTCTTGAATGCTGTTCTGTATGCCCACAGAGCATCATCCAAGCTTCTTGCCCAATCCTTTCTACGGTTAATTACAGTCCGTTCCAGGATTCTTTTAAGTTCTCTATTTGAGACTTCAGCTTGCCCATTAGTTTGTGGGTGATATGGGGTGGCTACCCTGTGGTTAACTCCATAACGTACCAGAGCAGAGTAAAGCTGTTTATTGCAGAAATGAGTGCCCCCATCACTGATTAATACTCTAGGGATACCAAATCTACTGAAGATGTGTTTCTGGAGGAATTTTAACACTGTTTTAGTGTCATTAGTGGGTGTTGCAATAGCCTCCACCCATTTGGATACATAATCCACTGCCACCAGAATATAAGTGTTTGAGTATGATGGTGGGAAAGGTCCCATGAAGTCAATGCCCCATACATCAAACAACTCAATCTCCAAGATCCCTTGTTGAGGCATTGCATAACTGTGAGGGAGATTGCCGGATCTTTGGCAACTGTCACAATTAAGCACAAACGCTCGGGAGTCTTTATAGAGAGTAGGCCAGTAGAAGCCACTTTGGAGGACTCTTGTGGCTGTTCGTTCACTTCCAAAATGTCCTCCATACTGTGATCCATGGCAATGCCAAAGGATCTTCTGTGCTTCTTCTTTAGGCACACATCTACGGATTACTCCATCTGCACATCTCTTGAAGAGATATGGTTCATCCCAAAGATAGTACTTTGCATCTGTGATTAATTTCTTTGATTGCACCCTACTGTACTCTTTGGGTATGAATTTCACTGCCTTGTAGTTTGCAATGTCTGCAAACCATGGCACCTCCTGGATGGCAAACAGTTGCTCATCCGGAAAGGTTTCAGAGATCTCAGTGAGAGGGAGGGACGCCCCTTCCACTGGTTCTATTCGGGACAGGTGATCTGCCACTTGATTCTCTGTCCCTTTTCTGTCTCTTATTTCTATATCAAACTCTTGCAGAAGCAACACCCATCTGATGAGTCTGGGTTTTGAATCCTGCTTTGTGAGTAGATATTTAAGAGCAGCATGATCAGTGTACACAATCACTTTTGATCCTACTAAATAGGATCTGAATTTGTCAATGGCGTAAACCACTGCCAGTAGCTCTTTTTCTGTGGTTGTGTAATTCTTCTGTGCATCATTTAAAACAAGGATGGCATAGTAAATGACGTGCAGAAGCTTGTCATGCCTTTGTCCCAACACTGCACCAATGGCATGGTCACTGGCATCACACATTAATTTAAATGGCAATGCCCAGTTTGGTGCAGAGATGATTGGTGCTGAGACCAATTTAGCTTTCAGAGTCTTAAATGCCTGCAGACACTCTTTATCAAAGATAAATGGCGTGTCAGCAGCTAACAGCTTGCTCAGAGGTTTGGCGATTTTTGAAAAATCCTTTATAAACCTCCTATAGAATCCTGCATGCCCCAGAAAGCTTCTGATTGCCTTAACATTGGTGGGTGGTGGTAATTTTTCAATTACTTTAACTTTAGCTTGATCCACCTCTATTCCCTTGTTCGAGATTTTGTGCCCAAGGACAATTCCTTCAGTCACCATAAAGTGACACTTTTCCCAGTTTAAAACCAGGTTAGTCTCTTGGCATCTCTTTAGAACAAGTGCTAAATGGTTAAGGCAGGAGCTGAATGAGTCTCCAAATACTGAAAAGTCATCCATGAAGACTTCCAGAAATTTTTCCACCATATCAGAGAAAATTGAGAGCATGCACCTCTGAAAGGTTGCAGGTGCATTGCACAGGCCAAATGGCATCCTTCTGTATGCAAATACTCCAGATGGGCATGTGAACACCGTTTTCTCCTGATCCTGGGGATCTACTGCAATTTGATTATAACCTGAATATCCATCCAGGAAGCAGTAGTATTCATGACCTGCTAGTCTTTCTAGCATCTGGTCTATGAATGGTAAAGGAAAATGATCCTTTCTGGTGGCTGTATTGAGCCTCCTATAATCAATGCACATACGCCACCCTGTAACTGTTCTTGTAGGAACCAGTTCATTTTTTTCATTATGAACCACTGTCATGCCACCTTTCTTAGGGACAACTTGGACAGGGCTCACCCAGGGGCTGTCAGAAATAGGATAAATAATCCCAGCCTATAGTAATTTAGTGACCTCCTTCTGCACCACTTCTTTCATAGCTGGATTCAGCCGCCTTTGTGGTTGAACCACTGGCTTGGCGTCATCCTCCAGTAAGATCTTGTGCATGCATCTGGCTGGGCTAATGCCCTTAAGATCACTGATGGACCACCCAAGAGCTGTCTTGTGTGTCCTTAGCACTTGAATTAGTGCTTCCTCTTCCTGTGGCTCTAAGGTAGAGCTTATAATTACAGGAAAGGTATCACCTTCTCCCAGAAATGCATATTTCAGGGATGGTGGCAATGGTTTGAGTTCGGGTTTTGGAGGTTTCTCCTCTTCTTGAGGGATTTGCAGAGGTTCTATTATCTTCTCTGATTCCTCCAATTCAGGCTGAACATCTTTAAAGATGTCCTCTAGCTCTGATTCGAGACTCTCAGCCATATTGACCTCTCTTACCAGAGAGTCAATAATATCAACACTCATGCAGTCATTTGGGGTGTCTGGATGTTGCATCGCTTTGACAACATTCAACTTGAACTCCTCCTCATTGACTCTCAAGGTTACTTCCCCTTTTTGGACATCAATGAGGGTTCGGCCAGTTGCTAGGAAAGGTCTTCCTTGAATGAGAGTAGCACTCTTGTGCTCCTCCATTTCCAGCACCACAAAGTCAGTAGGAAAGGCAAATGGCCCAACCTTGACAATCATGTCCTCAATCACGCCTGATGGGTATTTAATGGAGCCATCAGCAAGTTGAAGACATATCCTGGTTGGTTTGATTTCTTCAGTTAGACCAAGCTTTCTGATAGTAGATGTAGGTATTAGGTTGATACTTGCCCCAAGATCACATAAAGCTTGCTTGGTGCAAGTGCCCTCTAATGTGCATGGTATCATAAAGCTCCCAGGATCTTTAAGCTTCTCAGGTAAGCTTTTCAGAATGACTGCACTGCATTCTTCAGTGAGGTAAACTTTTTCAGTTTCCCTCCAATCCTTCTTATGGCTTAAGATCTCTTTCATGAACTTAGCATAAGAGGGTATTTGCTCAAGTGCTTCTGCAAACGGAATCTTTATTTCAAGAGTCCTGAGATAGTCTGCAAAGCGGGCAAATTGCTTATCCTGTTCCGCTTGGCGGAGTTTTTGAGGATAAGGCATTTTGGCTTTGTATTCCTCAACCTTAGTTACTGCAGGTTTATTACCTATAGAAGTGGGTTGGGAAGCCTTTTTAGAAGGGTTATCATCAGCACTCGTAGGTGACTGATCCCCCACTGGCATTTGAATGCCAGAGGTGGGAGCTGGAGTGGCGTTAGACGCTATCTCCCCCTTTGTTACTGGCGTTTGAACGCCAGAACCATGCTCCCTTTGGGCGTTCAACGCCGGATTCATGCTTGTTTTTGGCGTTGAACGCCAGGAATTAGCATGGTCTGGGCGTTCAGCGCCAGCTTTATTCCTCTCTGGGCTCTGAGTGTCCTCAGAGGGATTTTGAGTAACCAATTGTTCATTTCTTGGTTTCCTGCTGCTTTGAAGTGAGGTATTTAATGTTTTCCCACTTCTTAATTGAACTGCTTGGCATTCTTCTGCTATTTGTTTTGATAGTTGTTTTTCTGTTTGCTTTAATTGCACTTCCATATTCCTGTTAGCCATTCTTGTTTCCTGTAATATTTCCTTGAATTCGGCTAGCTGCTGAGTTAGAAAGTCTAATTGCTGATTGAATTCATTAGCCTGATCCACCGGACTGAGTTCAGCAGTTACTGTTTTAGCTTCTTCTTTCATGGAGGATTCACTGCTTAGGTACAGATGTTGATTTCTGGCAACTGTATCAATAAGCTCTTGAGCTTCTTCAATTGTTTTTCTCATATGTATAGATCCACCAGCTGAGTGGTCTAGAGAAATTTGAGCTTTTTCTGTAAGCCCATAGTAGAAGATGTCTAATTGCACCCATTCTGAAAACATTTCAGAGGGGCATTTTCTTAGCATCTCTCTGTATCTCTCCCAGGCATCATAAAGGGATTCATTATCTCCTTGTTTGAAGCCTTGGATGTTTAGCCTTAGCTGTGTCATCCGTTTGGGAGGGAAATAGTGATTCAGGAATTTTTCTGACAACTGTTTCCATGTTTTTATGCTGTTCTTAGGCTGGTTATTTAACCACCTCTTAGCTTGATCTTTTACAGCAAATGGAAACAGTAATAATCTGTAGATATCCTGATCTACTTCCTTATCATGTACTGTGTCAGCAATTTGCAGAAATTGTGCCAGAAACTCTGTAGGTTCTTCATGTGGAAGACCAGAATACTGGCAGTTTTGCTGCACCATGATAATGAGCTGAGGATTCAGCTCAAAGCTACTAACTCTAATGGAGGGTATACAGATACTACTCCCATATGAAGCAGTAGTGGGGTTAGCATATGACCCCAGAGTCCTCTTGTCTTGTCCATTCATACTTATTGTTGTAATGGGATACAAGAGTGACGATATGTATGTTGATATTATTTATTTTATAGTAGTGGAATAAATAAAAATGGAATATAAAAAATATTTTGAAAATACTTTGTGAAAATTTTTTTTTTCGAAAAATTTGAAATTGAAATTTGGATTTTATATTAAAAATTTCGAAAAAGTAGTTTTAAAAATGGTTAGAAAAAAAAATTTTTTTTTGAATTTTGAATTTTGTGATGAAAGAGAAAAACACACAAAAGACACAAGACTTAAAATTTTTAGATCTAATGCTCCTTATTTTCGAAAATTTTTGGAGGGAAAACACCAAGGAACATCAAACTTAAAAATTTTAAGATCAAGACACAAGAAAAACTCAAGAACACTTTGAAGATTCACAAGAACACCAAGAACACAAGAAAAAAAAACACCAAACTTAAAATTTTAGAAAGCTTTAATGAAATTTTCGAAAATTATGAAAGATTAACAAGAAAACACCAAACTTAAAGTTTGACCCAAGATTAAATCAAGAAAAATTATTTTTGAAAAAGGTTCCAAAGCGTATACCCAATTATCAAGAATATAAACCAATACTCTAGCCAATTGGGAATAAATATAACACTTGTTCTGAATATTCCAATTAATGTTTTAAAAAGAATACAAGTGAAACAAGAAAAGACACAAAGCATGAAAAATTTGAGATCAAACAAGAAAAATAAACAAGAACAACTTGAAGATCAATGAAGAACAAAGAACACAAGTCGAAAATTTTAAAGAAAAATATAAAATATGCAATTGACACCAAACTTAGAACAAGACACTAATACTCACGAAAATTAGCAATTAATTACGAAAAATAATAAATTTTGAAAAGAAATTTTTGAGAAGAAACTATTCTTTCAAGATTTAATGACTCTATAACAATAAAAATAAAAATAAATTATTCCTAATCTAAGAAATAAAATAAGCCTTCAATTGTTCAAACTCAACAATCCCCGGCAACGGCGCCAAAAACTTGGTGCACGAATTTGTGATTCGCACAACTAACCAGCAAGTGCACTGGGTCGTCCAAGTAATACCTTACGTGAGTAAGGGTCGATCCCACGGAGATTATTGGTTTGAAGCAATCAATGTTTATTTTATTAATCTTAGTCAGGAGGCCAATAGGATTAAAAGTGAAATTACCAGATTTGATTATAAAAATAAAAGGGAATAACAGTGTTACTTGTTGTGCAGTAATGAGAAACATGTTGGAGTTTTGGAGATGCTTTGTCCTTTGAATTTCTACTTTTCCTTGAAATCCTCTTCCCACACGCAAGGTTCCTTCCATGGCAAGCTCTATGTAGGGTGTCACCGTTGTCAATGGCTACCTCCCATCCTCTCAGTGAAAACGTTCCTATGCTCTGTCACAGCACCGCTAATCATCTGTCGGTTCTCAATCAGGTTGGAATAGAATCCATTGATTCTTTTGCGTCTGTCACTAACGCCCAGCCTTCAGGAGTTTGAAGCTCGTCACAGTCATTCAATCCCAGAATCCTACTCGGAATACCACAGACAAGGTTTAGACTTTCCGGATTCTCATGAATGCCGCCATCAATCTGGCTTATACCACGAAGATTCTGTTGGGGAATCTAAGAGATATTCATTCAATCTGATGTAGAACAGAGGTGGTTGTCAGGCACACGTTCATGGATTGAGGAAGGTGATGAGTGTCACGGATCATCACCTTCTTCACGATTAAGCGCGAATAAACATCTTAGATAAGAACAAGCGTGTTTGAATGGAAAACAAAGGAATTGTATTAAATCATCGAGACGCTGCAGAGCTCCTCACCCCCAACAATGGAGTTTAGAGACTCATGCCGTCACAAAGTATATAATTCAGATCTGAAAATGTCATGAGGTACAAGAAAATGTCTGTAAAAGTTGTTTAAATAGTAAACTAATAACCTAGGTTTACAGAAAAATGAATAAACTAAGATAATTGGTGCAGAAATCCACTTCTGGGGCCCACTTGGTGTGTGCTGGGGCTGAGATTAAAGCTATCCACGAGTAGAGGCCTTTCTTGGCGTTAAACTCCAGGTTATGACGTGTTTTGGGCGTTCAACTCCGGATCATGACGTTTTTCTGGCGTTTAACTCCAGACGGCAGCATGAACTTGGCGTTCAACGCCAAGTTACGTCGTCTATCCTTGCGCAAAGTATGGACTATTATATATTGCTGGAAAGCCCTGGATGTCTACTTTCCAACGCCGTTGAGAGCGTGCCAATTGGACTCCTGTAGCTCCAGAAAATCCATTTCGAGTGCAGGGAGGTCAGGATCCAACAGCATCAGCAGTCCTTTTTCAGCCTAAGTCAGATTTTTGCTCAGCTCCCTCAATTTCAGCCAGAAAATACCTGAAATTTCAAAAAAATACACACACTCATAGTAAAGTCCAGAAATATGATTTTTGCTTAAAAACTAATAAAATTCTATTAAAAACTAATTAAAACATACTAAAATCTACATGAAATTACCCCCAAAAAGCGTATAAAATATCCGCTCATCAGTCATTGATTGTTGTGTAAATTTCATATACCATTTTGTTCACTAAGTCTACTTACGCATCAATCAATGTCCATGTATTATCCAATTTCACAATTGCTTGATTAATTACTTGAATACATTCATGCCTCTTTACTACTTGTTGGTTGACTTAACCTACAAGTCTTTTGAAGTACTTCAAGCACACTAGAATGAGTGAAATATGTGTTTTCTTTTGTATAATTGTGACATGGTTTTTAAATACTAGGGTGTGAGTTCTAAACTGCATGCAAGTTAGGACCTACGTACCTATTTTTCATCAATGTCACATTAACCCACTCACTCAATTCTAGTGATTTACCTCATTTCAACAATCCATGCTTCCTTGTTTGTGCTTCTAGTTGTCTTATTCTCTCCTATTTTCTATGTTCAGGATGAATCATCATTAGCAAAAATGGAAGCAGGAGAAGGACATGCAGCACCGGTTGACCTACCAGCTGAAGGTAGCAACTCGAAAAGCCGTCGTACCCCCTTGCTCATCTTTGAGTGCACCGAGGACGGTGCAAACTTTTAAGTGTGGGGAGGTCATCCGATACTTGGCATTTTTGGGTAACAAGTTTCTAATCCCAACACTTTTGCATTTCAATTTTAAGTCTTTTAGGATTTTTGGTTGCATTGCATATGTATATATTAAGCTTAGTCAAAATAATGATATTTTCCAAGAATTTTACCTATAGGGCACCCCAATTGATTGAAAAAAAAAATTTTTTTTAGAACTTGCTTGAATTATATAATTGTGGATCATGTTTTTGAGCTAAGAACACAAGCATGTGAGATTTGAGCCTAATTGTGTGGTTACATCATATAACCACTTATTTTCATTCTTGTGTGCATTATTCTCTTTCTATGATTGTAATCTTTGAATTGTTTGATTCTATATGTCCATTATTTTGTGTATACATGCACTTATATGATTGAGGCCGTTGTTTCAATTAGCTCACTTACCCAAATAGCCTTACCTTTTATCTTCCATTGTTAACCAATTTTGAGCCTATGCTTAACCCATTTGTTCTTAATTTTAGCACATTACAAGCCTAAAGCGAAAAATAATATATGTCTTTATTTGGATCTTTGATTGGCTTAGGCTAGTGAGAGTGTTCATAATGTAAGTTTAGGAAAGTTGGGAACATTGGTTAGGATGAAAGTGTATTTTTTGTATTTTTTTTGTCAAAATTTTGGGAAATTGGGTACATACTCTTGCATTGAATGTAAAGCCATATGCATTGATACTTTTGTATATACCTTATTACAAAAAGAAAAAAATAATACAAAATGGAATATATATATATATATATATATATATATATATATATACATCAAAATAAAAAAAATATAGAGAAAGGAAGAAAAAGACAAGCAATAAAAAAGGGACAAAATGCCCCAAGTAAAGCTCAATAAAAATCAATGCATATGTGTGGTGACCAAAAATAAAATGCATGAGTGTGTGAAAAAGTGAAGAATGGGTAGTTAGGTTAGCTTTGAATTGTATAGGTTGTTATATAGGTTAGGTGGGAAGCTTAGGTTAATCAAAGATTCAAATTCTAGTCCACTTGACCATATGCATCCTTACCTTGACCCTAGCCCCATTACAACCTATTGGAAAGACCTCATGATATTTGTATGCATGCATGAAATAATTGTTGATTGTTAGATGAAAAACAAATCTTGGAAAGCATGATTAGGGGGAAATTGAGTGAATCAACCCCATACACTTGAGTGACTAGAGCGGATACACGTCCGGAGAGGGTTCGATCGCTCAATTACATGTTTCCACCCATGATAATCTATTCTTGCAAGTTTATAAAATCTTTCAATAATTCAATTCAATTGTGGGTTTGCTTTGATTGTTATTGTTTTAGCCCTTGTACTTATATATGTATTCTTGGAAATTGACTTGTTTGGACCAAGTGGATGCATTCATATAGATAGATTGCATTTAGTTAGTTTGCATTGAATAAATGTTGATACCTGGTGCACGAAATTGTGATCATCAACAATGGCACCAAAAACTTGGTAGCGCTCTCAAACGTGAATCACATTTTGTCACAACTTCGCACAACTAACCAGCATGTGCACTGGGTCGTCCAAGTAATAAACCTTACGTGAGTAAGGGTCGATCCCACAGAGATTGTTGGTATGAAGCAAGCTATGGTCATCTTGTAAATCTCAGTTAGGCGGATTCAAATGATTATAAAGGTTTCGAAAATAATAATAAATAAAGCATAAACTAAAGATAGAGATACTTATGTAATTCATTGATGAGACTTTCAGATAAGTGTATGGAGATGCTTGTCCCTTCTGAATCTCTACTTTCCTACTGCTTTCATCCAATCCTTCATACTCCTTTACATGGCAAGCTGTATGTAAGGCATCACCATTGTCAATGGCTAAATCACATTCTCTCAGTGAAAATGGTCCAAATGCTCTTGTCACAGCACGGCTAATCATCTGTCGGTTCTCGATCATGTCGGAATAGAATCCATTGATTCTTTTGTGTCTGTCACCACGCCCAACAATCGCGAGTTTGAAGCTCGTCACAGTCATTCAATCCCTGAATCCTACTCGGAATACCACAAACAAGTTTTAGACTTTCCGGATTCTCAAGAATGGCCGCCAATAATTCTAGCTTATACCACGAAGATTCTAATTAAGGAATCTAATAGATATTCATTCGTTCTGAGGTAGAACGTAAGTGGTGTGCGAAATTGTGATCACTACTTTTCACAACTCAAATAATCCCTAGTAATGGCCCCAAAAACTTGGTGCTCAATACCATGGCATAAACACAACTTTGCACAACTAACCAGCAAGTGCACTGGGTCGTCCAAGTAATAAACCTTACGCGAGTAAGGGTCGATCCCACGGAGATTGTTGGTATGAAGCAAGCTATGGTCACCTTGTAAATCTTAGTCAGGCAGACTCAAATGGGTATAGTGGTATACGAATAAAGCATAAAGATAAGGATAGAGGTACTTATGTAATTCATTGGTAGGAACTTCAGATAAGCGTATGAAGATGCCTTCCCTTCCGTCTCTCTGCTTTCCTACTGTCTTCATCCAATCCTTCTTACTCCTTTCCATGGCAAGCTTATGCAAGGGTTTCACCGTTGTCATTGGCTACCTCCCATCCTCTCAGTGGAAATGTTCAACGCACCCTGTCACGGCACGGCTATCCATCTGTCGGTTCTCGATCAGGCCGGAATAGAATCCAGTGATTCTTTTGCGTCTGTCACTAACGCCCCGCCTTCAGGAGTTTGAAGCACGTCACAGTCATTCAATCATTGAATCCTACTCAGAATACCACAGACAAGGTTAGACCTTCCGGATTCTCTTGAATGCCGCCATCAGTTCTTGCCTATACCACGAAGACTCTGATCTCACGGAATGGCTGGCTCGTTTGTCGGGCGAGCACTCGGTTGTTAAGCGATCAACCATGCATCGTGTATCAGAAATCCAAGAGATATTCACCCAATCTAAGGTAGAACGGAGGTGGTTGTCAATCACACGTTCATAGGTGAGAATAATGATGAGTGTCACGGATCATCACATTCATCAAGTTGAATAACAAGTGATATCTTGGACAAAGAACAAGCGGAATTGAATAGAAGAACAATAGTAATTGCATTAATACTCGAGGTACAGCAGAGCTCCACACCTTAATCTATGGTGTGTAGAAACTCCACCGTTGAAAATACATAAGAACAAGGTCTAGGCATGGCCAAATGGCCAGCCTCCCAATGATCTAAGATAGCATAAAATGAAGATAGCTACCCAGATATCTCAATACAATAATAAAAGGTCCTACTTATAGAAAACTAGTAGCCTATGGTGTACAGAGATGAGTAAATGATATAAAAATCCACTTCCGGGCCCACCTGGTGTGTTCTTGGGCTGAGCAATGAAGCAATTTCGTGTAGAGACTCTTCTTGGAGTTAAACGCCAGCTTTTATGCCAGTTTGGGCGTTTAACTCCCATTTAGATGCCAGTTCCGGCGTTTAACGCTGGAATTTTTGAGGGTGACTTTGAACGCCGGTTTGGGCCATCAAATCTTGGGCAAAGTATGGACTATTATATATTGCTGGAAAGCCCAGGATGTCTACTTTCCAAAGCCGTTGAGAGTGTGCCAATTGGAATTCTGTAGCTCCAGAAAATCCACTTCGAGTGAAGGGAGGTCAGAATCCAACAGCATCTGCAGTCCTTTTCAGTCTCTGAATCAGATTTTTGCTCAGGTCCCTCAATTTCAGCCAGAAAATACCTGAAATCACAGAAAAACACACAAACTCATAGTAAAGTCCAGAAAAGTGAATTTTAACTAAAAACTAATAAAAGTATACTAAAAACTAACTAGATCATACTAAAAACATACTAAAAACAATGCCAAAAAGCGTACAAATTATCTGCTCATCACAACACCAAACTTAAATTGTTGCTTGTCCCCAAGCAACTAAAAATCAAATAAGATAAAAAGAAGAGAATATGCAATGAATTCCAAAAACATCTATGAAGATCAGTAATAATTAGATGAGCGGGGCTTTTAGCTTTTTGCCTCTGAACAGTTTTGGCATCTCACTCTATCCTTTGAAACTCAGAATGATTGGCTTCTTTAGGAACTCAGAATCCAGATAGTGTTATTGATTCTCCTAGTTAAGTATGATGATTCTTGAACACAGCTACTTTATGAGTCTTGGCCGTGGCCCAAAGCACTCTGTCTTCCAGTATTACCACCGGATACATACATGCCACAGACACATAATTGGGTGAACCTTTTCAGATTGTGACTCAGCTTTGCTAGAGTCCCCAATTAGAGGTGTCCAGGGTTCTTAAGCACACTCTTTTTGCCTTGGATCACAACTTTATTTCTTTCTTTTTCTTTCTTTTTCTCTTTCTTTTTCGTTTTTTTTTTCTTTTTTTTTCGCCTCTTTTTTTTCTTTTTTTTTTGTATTCACTGCTTTTTCTTGCTTCAAGAATCATTTTTATGATTTTTCAGATCCTCAGTAACATGTCTCCTTTTTCATCATTCTTTCAAGAGCCAACATTCATGAACCACAAATTCAAAAGACATATGCACTGTTTAAGCATACATTCAGAAGACAAAAGTAATGCCACCACATCAAAATAATTAAACTGCTATAAAATTCAAAATTCATGCAATTCTTTTCTTTTTCAATTAAGAACATCTTTTCATTTAAGAAAGGTGATGGATTCATAGGATATTCATAACTTTAAGGCATAGACACTAAGACACTAATGATCACAAGACACAAACATGGACAAACATAAGCATTAATTTTCGAAAAACAAGAAAATAAAGAACAAGGAGATTAAAGAACGGGTCCACCTCAGTGATGGCGGCTTGTTCTTCTTCTTGAAGATCCTATGGAGTGCTTGAGCTCCTCAATATCTCTTCCTTGTCTTTGTTGCTCCTCTCTCATGATTCTTTGATCTTCTCTAATTTCATGGAGAATGATGGAGTGTTCTTGATGCTCCACCCTTAGTTGTCCCATGTTGGAACTCAATTCTCCTAGGGAGGTGTTTAGTTGCTCCCAATAGTTTTGTGGAGGAAAGTGCATCCCTTGAGGCATCTCAGGGATCTCATGATGAGAGGGGTCTCTTGTGTGCTCCATCTTTTTCTTAGTGATGGGCTTATCCTCATCAATGGGGATGTCTCCCTCTATGTCAACTCCAACAGAATAACAGAGGTGACAAATGAGATGAGAAAAGGCTAATCTTGCTAAGGTAGAGGACTTGTCCGCCACCTTATAGAGTTCTTGGGCTATAACCTCATGAACTTCCACTTCTTCTCCAATCATGATGCTATGAATCATGATGGCCCGGTCCAGAGTAACTTCGGACCGGTTGCTAGTGGGAATAACTGAGCGTTGGATAAACTCCAACCATCCTCTAGCCACGGGTTTGAGGTCATGCCTTCTCAATTGAACCGGCTTCCCTTTTGAATCTCTCTTCCATTGGGCGCCCTCTTCACATATGACTGTGAGGACTTGGTCCAACCTTTGATCAAAGTTGACCCTTCTAGTGTAAGGATGTTCATCTCCTTGCATCATGGGCAAATTGAATTCCAACCTTACACTTTCCGGACTAAAATCCAAGTATTTCCCCCGAACCATAGTAAGATAATTCTTTGGGTCCGGGTTCACACTTTGATCATGGTTCTTGGTGATCCATGCATTGGCATAGAACTCTTGAACCATTAAGATTCCGACTTGTTGAATGGGGTTGGTAAGAACTTCCCAACCTCTTCTTCGGATCTCATGTCGGATCTCCGGATATTCACCCTTTTTGAGTGAAAAAGGGACCTCGGGGATCACCTTCTTCAAGGCCACAACTTCATAGAAGTGGTCTTGATGCAACCTTGAGATGAATCTTTCCATCTCCCATGACTCGGAGGTGGAAGCTTTTGCCTTCCCTTTCCTCTTTCTAGAGGTTTCTCCGGCCTTGGATGCCATAAATGGTTATGGAAAAACGAAAAAGCAACGCTTTTACCACACCAAACTTAAAAGGTTTGCTCGTCCTCGAGCAAAAGAAGAAAGAAGAGAGTAGAAAAAGAAGAAATGAGGAAGAAGGGAATGGCTTTTGTGTTCGGCCAAAGAGGGGGAGAAGTGGTGTTTAGGTTGTGTGAAAATGAAGGGGTGAAGAAGGGTATATATAGGGGAGGGGGAAGGGTAAGGTTCGGTCAAGTGAGGGTGGGTTTGGGTGGGAAAGTGGTTTGAATTTGAATGGTGAGGTAGGTGGGGTTTTTATGAAGGATGGATGTGAGTGGTGAAGAGGAAGATGGGATTTGATAGGTGAAGGGTTTTTGGGGAAGAGGTGTTGAGGTGATTGGTGAATGAGTGAAGAAGAGAGAGAGTGGTGGGGTTGGTGGGGATCCTGTGGGGTCCACAGATCCTGTGGTGTCAAGGAAAAGTCATCCCTGCACCAAATGGCATGCAAAATCACGTTTTGAGCCAATTCTGGCGTTAAACGCCGGGCTGGTGCCCATTTCTGGCGTTTAACGCCAGGTTCTTGCCCTTTTCTGGCGTTTAACGCCAGTCTGGTGCCCCTTTCTGGCGTTAAACGCCCAGAATGGTGCCAGACTGGGTGTTAAACGCCCACCTGCTGGCCTTACTGGCGTTTAAACGCCAGTAAGCTCTTCCTCCAGGGTGTGCTGTTTTTCTTCCTGTTTTTTATTCTGTTTTTGCTCTTTTAATTGATTTTGTGACTTCTCATGATCATCAACCTACAAAAAACATAAAATAACAAAAGAAAATAGATAAAATATAGCATTGGGTTGCCTCCCAACAAGCGCTTCTTTAATGTCAGTAGCTTGACAGAGGGCTCTCATGGAGCCTCACATTTTCTCAGAGCAATGTTGGAACCTCCCAACACCAAACTTAGAGTTTGAATGTGGGGGTTCAACACCAAACTTAGAGTTTGGTTGTGGCCTCCCAACACCAAACTTAGAGTTTGACTGTGGGGGCTCTGTTTGACTCTGATTTGAGAGAAGCTCTTCATGCTTCCTCTCCATGGTGACAGAGGGATATCCTTGAGCCTTAAACACAAAGGATTCTTCATTCACTTGAATGATCAGTTCGCCTCTATCAACATCAATCACAGCCTTTGCTGTGGCTAGGAAGGGTCTGCCAAGGATGATGGTTTCATCCATGCACTTCCCAGTCTCTAGGACTATGAAATCAGCAGGGATGTAATGGTTTTCAATCTTCACCAAAACATCCTCTACAAGTCCATGAGCTTGTTTTCTTGAGTTGTCTGCCATCTCTAATGAGATTCTTGCAGCTTGCACCTCAAAGATCCCTAGCTTCTCCATTACAGAGAGAGGCATGAGGTTTACACTTGACCCTAAGTCACACAGAGCCTTCTTGAAGGTCATGGTGCCTATGGTACAAGGTATTGAAAACTTCCCAGGATCTTGTCTCTTTTGAGGTAATTTCTGCCTAGACAAGTCATCCAGTTCTTTGGTGAGCAAAGGGGGTTCATTCTCCCAAGTCTCATTTCCAAATAACTTGTCATTTAGCTTCATGATTGCTCCAAGGTATTTAGCAACTTGCTCTTCAGTGACATACTCATCCTCTTCAGAGGAAGAATACTCATCAGAGCTCATGAAAGGTAGAAGTAAATCCAATGGAATCTCTATGGCCTCATTTTGAGCCTCAGATTCCCATGGTTCCTCATTGGGGAACTCAATGGAGGTCAGTGCACGCCCACTGAGGTCTTCCTCAGTGGCGTTCACTTCCTCTCCTTCCTCTCCAAATTCGGCCATGTTGATGGCCTTGCACTCTCCTTTTCGATTTTCTTCTGTGTTGCTTGGGAGAGTACTAGGAGGGAGTTCAGTAACTTTCTTGCTCAGCTGTCCCACTTGTGCTTCCAAATTCCTTATGGAGGACCTTGTTTCAGTCATGAAACTTTGAGTGGTTTTGATTAGATCAGAGACCATGGTTGCTAAGTCAGAGGGGTTCTGCTTAGAATTCTCTGTCTGTTGCTGAGAAGATGATGGAAAAGGCTTGCCATTGCTAAACCTATTTCTTCCACCATTATTGTTGTTGAAACCTTGTTGAGGTCTCTGTTGATCCTTCCATGAGAAATTTGGGTGATTTCTCCATGAAGAATTATAGGTGTTTCCGTAGGGTTCTCCTAGGTAATTCACCTCTTCCATTGAAGGGTTCTCAGGATCATATGCTTCTTCTTCAGATGAAGCATCCTTAGTACTGCTTGGTGCATTTTGCATTCTAGACAGACTTTGAGAAATCAAATTGACTTGTTGAGTCAATATCTTATTCTGAGCCAGAATGGCATTCAGAGTATCAATCTCAGGAACTCCTTTCTTCTGATTTGCCCCATTGTTCACAGGATTCCTTTCAGAAGTGTACATGAATTGGTTATTTGCAACCATTTCAATTAGTTCTTGAGCTTCTGTAGGCGTCTTCTTCAGATGAAGAGATCCTCCAGCAGAGCTATCCAAAGACATCTTGGACAGTTCAGAGAGACCATCATAGAGAATACCTATGATGCTCCATTCAGAAAGCATGTCAGAAGGACATTTTCTGATCAATTGTTTGTATCTTTCCCAAGCTTCATAGAGGGATTCTCCATCCTTCTGTCTGAAGGTTTGGACTTCCACTCTAAGCTTACTCAATTTTTGAGGTGGAAAGAACTTTGCCAAGAAGGCATTGACTAGCTTTTCCTATGAGTCCAGGCTTTCTTTAGGTTGTGAATCCAACCATGTCCTAGCTCTGTCTCTTACAGCAAAAGGGAATAGCATAAGTCTGTAGACCTCAGGGTCAACCCCATTAGTCTTGACAGTGTCACAGATTTGCAAGAATTCAGCTAAAAACTGATGGGGATCTTCCAATGGAAGTCCATGAAACTTGCAATTCTGTTGCATTAGAGAAACTAATTGAGGCTTAAGCTCAAAGTTGTTTGCTCCAATGGCAGGGATAGAGATGCTTCTCCCATAGAAGTCGGGAGTAGGTGCAGTAAAGTCACCCAGCACCTTCCTTGCATTGTTTGCATTGTTGTTGTTTTCGGCTGCCATGTCTTCTTCTTTGAAGATTTCTGTTAGGTCCTCTACAGAGAGTTGTGCCTTAGCTTCTCTTAGCTTTCGCTTCAAGGTCCTTTCAGGTTCAGGGTCAGCTTCAACAATAATGCTTTTGTCTCTGCTCCTGCTCATATGAAAGATAAGAGAACAAGAAAATATGGAATCCTCTATGTCACAGTATAGAGATTCCTTTAGGTGTCAGAAGAACAGAAAAATAGAAGAAAGAGGTAGAAGAATTCGAACTTAATCAGATAGAGTTCGAATTGTGCATTGAGAAGGAGTGGTACTCCATAAATAGAAGGATGTGAAAAGAGGGGAAGAGAATTTTCGAAAATTAATTAAGAAGTTTTTTTAAAATCATTTTGAAAAATTGATTGATAATTTTTCGAAAACTCAAAGTGAAAAAAAGAATCAAGTGATTTTTGAAAAAGATTTTGAAATTAGAAGTCAAAAAGATTTGATTGAAAACTATTTTGAAAAAGATGAGGTTAAGAAGATATGATTGGTTTTAAAAAAACATGTGATTGAGGAGACATGATTTGAAAACAATTTTTTTAAAAAGATTTGATTTTAAAAATTAATAACTTGGCTATCAAGAAAAGATATGATTCAAACATTAAACCTTTCTCAACAGAAAAGGCAACATACTTGAAATGTTGAATCAAATCATTAATTGATAGCAAGTATCTTTGAAAAAGGAAAGAAATTGATTTTGAAAACATTTGATTGAAAAGATATGATTTGAAAAAGATTTGATTTTGAAAAACTTTGAAAACTTGAAAAAAAAATTGATTTGAAAACAAAATCCTCCCCCTTGTACCATCCTGGCGTTAAACGCCCAGAATGGTGCACATTCTGGCGTTTAACGCCCAATGCACTACCTTTTTGGGCGTTAAACTCCCAACCAGGCACCCTGGCTGGGTTTAAACGCCAGTCTGTCCTTCTTCACTGGGCATTTTGAACACCCAGCTTTTTCTGTGTAATTCCTCTGCTGCATGTTCTGAATCTTCAGTTCCCTGTACTATTGACTTGAAAATAGAACCAAGATCAAATAAACAATACATGCAAGACACCAAACTTAAAATTAGACACTAGACTCAAACAAGAAACATAAAATCTTTTTGGTTTTTTATGATTTTGAAGTTTTTTTATGTTTTTCGAAAATTATATGGAAATAGAAAATAAAAGTTTCAGAATTCTTAATTTGGATTCCAGGAATCATTGCAATGCTAGTCTAAGACTCCGGTCCAGGAATTAGACATGGCTTCACAGCCAGCCAAGCTTTCAAAGAAAGCTTCGGTCCAAAACACTAGACATGTCCAATGGCCAGCCAAGCCTTATTAGATCATTGCTCCAATAGCAAGATTGATAGAGATCAACAAGCTCTTATGATGATCAGTTGAAACCTCGGTCCAATAAGATTAGACATGGCTTCTCAGCCAGCCAGATTTCAACAGATTATCTTGAAACACTAGAATTCATTCTTAAGAACTCTGAAAAAAAAATACCTAATCTAAGCAACAAGATGAACCGTCAGTTGTCCATACACAAAACAATCCCCGACAACGGCGCCAAAAACTTGGTGTGCGAAATTGTGATCACTACTTTTCACAACTCAAATAATCCCTAGTAATGGCCCCAAAAACTTGGTGCTCAATACCATGGCATAAACACAACTTTGCACAACTAACCAGCAAGTGCACTGGGTCGTCCAAGTAATAAACCTTACGCGAGTAAGGGTCGATCCCACGGAGATTGTTGGTATGAAGCAAGCTATGGTCACCTTGTAAATCTTAGTCAGGCAGACTCAAATGGGTATAGTGGTATACGAATAAAGCATAAAGATAAGGATAGAGGTACTTATGTAATTCATTGGTAGGAACTTCAGATAAGCGTATGAAGATGCCTTCCCTTCCGTCTCTCTGCTTTCCTACTGTCTTCATCCAATCCTTCTTACTCCTTTCCATGGCAAGCTTATGCAAGGGTTTCACCGTTGTCAGTGGCTACCTCCCATCCTCTCAGTGGAAATGTTCAACGCACCCTGTCACAGCACGGCTATCCATCTGTCGGTTCTCGATCAGGCCAGAATAGAATCCAGTGATTCTTTTGCGTCTGTCACTAACGCCCCGCCTTCAGGAGTTTGAAGCACGTCATAGTCATTCAATCATTGAATCCTACTCAGAATACCACAGACAAGGTTAGACCTTCCGGATTCTCTTGAATGCCGCCATCAGTTCTTGCCTATACCACGAAGACTCTGATCTCACGGAATGGCTGGCTCGTTTGTCAGGCGAGCACTCGGTTGTCAGGCGATCAACCATGCATCGTGTATCAGAAATCCAAGAGATATTCACCCAATCTAAGGTAGAACGGAGGTGGTTGTCAATCACACGTTCATAGGTGAGAATAATGATGAGTGTCACGGATCATCACATTCATCAAGTTGAATAACAAGTGATATCTTGGACAAAGAACAAGCGGAATTGAATAGAAGAACAATAGTAATTGCATTAATACTCGAGGTACAGCAGAG
Organism: Arachis stenosperma; assembly: GCF_014773155.1. Classification (NCBI taxonomy): domain Eukaryota; kingdom Viridiplantae; phylum Streptophyta; class Magnoliopsida; order Fabales; family Fabaceae; genus Arachis; species Arachis stenosperma. Next base: position 71,952,549 of record NC_080381.1, on the reverse strand, counting down.
CTCCACACCTTAATCTATGGTGTGTAGAAACTCCACCGTTGAAAATACATAAGAACAAGGTCTAGGCATGGCCGAATGGCCAGCCTCCCAATGATCTAAGATAGCATAAAATGAAGACAGCTACCCAGATATCTCAATACAATAATAAAAGGTCCTACTTATAGAAAACTAGTAGCCTATGGTGTACAGAGATGAGTAAATGACATAAAAATCCACTTCCGGGCCCACTTGGTGTGTGCTTGAGCTGAGCAATGAAGCAATTTCGTGTAGAGACTCTTCTTGGAGTTAAACGCCAGCTTTTATGCCAGTTTGGGCGTTTAACTCCCATTTAGGTGCCAGTTCCGGCGTTTAACGCTGGAATTTCTGAGGGTGACTTTGAACGCCGGTTTGGGCCATCAAATCTTGGGCAAAGTATGGACTATCATATATTGCTGGAAAGCCCAGGATGTCTACTTTCCAACGCCGTTGAGAGCGCGCCAATTGGGCTTCTGTAGCTCCAGAAATTCCACTTCGAGTGCAGGGAGGTCAGAATCCAACAGCATCTGCAGTCCTTTTCAGTCTCTGAATCAGATTTTTGCTCAGGTCCCTCAATTTCAGCCAGAAAATACCTGAAATCACAGAAAAACACACAAACTCATAGTAAAGTCCAGAAAAGTGAATTTTAACTAAAAACTAATAAAAGTATACTAAAAACTAACTAGATCATACTAAAAACATACTAAAAACAATGCCAAAAAGCGTACAAATTATCCGCTCATCAGTAAGTGGTTGTCAATTACTTGTTCATAGGTGAGAATGATGATGAGTGTCACAGATCATCACATTCATTATGTTGAGGTGCAACAAATATCATAGAATAAGAGCAAGCTAAATTGAATAAAAGATAGTAGTAATTGCATTAAAACTCGAGGTACAGCAGAGCTCCACACCTTAATCTATGGTGTGTAGAAACTCCACTGTTAAAAATACATAAGTGATGGTCCAGGCATGGTCGAATGGCAAGCCCCCAAAATGTGATATGAATTCAATTAATAGGGAAAAGGACCCGGTCTAAGGACTAGACGTCCAAAGATTCAAAATACAATAGTAAAAAGTCCTATTTATACTAGACTAGCTACTAGGGTTTATAGAAATAATTCTAAGTGCAGAAATCCACTTCTGGGGCCCACTTGGTGTGTGCTTGGGCTGAGCTTGAGCTTTACACGTGCAAACGCTTCTCTTGGAGTTAAACGCCAAGTTGTAACGTGTTTTTGGCGTTTAACTCTGGTTTGTGACGTGTTTCTGGCGTTTTACTCCAGAATGCAGCATGGAACTGGCGTTGAATGCCAGTTTGCATCATCTAAACTAAAACAAAGTATGAACTATTATATATTTCTAAAAAGCTCTGGATGTCTACTTTCCAACGTCGTTGAGAGCGCACCATTTGGAGTTCGGTAGCTCCAGAAAATCCATTTTGAGTGTAGGGAGGTCAAAATCCAACAACATCAGCAGTCCTTTTTCAGCCTGAATCAGATTTTTGCTCAGGTCCCTCAATTTCAGCTAGAAAATACCTGAAATCACAGAAAAACACACAAACTCATAGTCAAGTCCAGAAATGTGAATTTAGCATAAAAACTAATGAAAACATCCCTAAAAGTAGCTAGATCCTACTAAAAACTACCTAAAAACAATGCCAAAAAGCGTATAAATTATCCGCTCATCACAACACCAAACTTAAATTGTTGCTTGTCCCCAAGCAACTGAAAATCAAATAGGATAAAAAGAAGAGAATATACTATAAATCCCAAATTATCAATGAATATTAGTTCTAATTAGATGAGCAGGACTTGTAGCTTTTTGCTTCTGAACAGTTTTGGCATCTCACTTTTTCCTTTGAAGTTCAGAATGATTGGCTTCTATAGGAACTCAGAGTTCAGATAGTGTTAATTGATTCTCCTAGTTAAGTATGTTGATTCTTGAACACAGCTACTTTTATGAGTCTTGGTCGTGGCCCTAAGCACTTTGTTTTACAGTATTACCACCGGATACATAAATGCCACAGACACCTGACTGGGTGATCCTTTTCAAATTGTTACTCAGCTTTGCTAAAGTCCCCAGTTAGAGGTGTCCAGAGCTCTTAAGCACACTCTTTTTGCTTTGGATCACGACTTTAACCACTCAGTCTCAAGCTTTTCACTTGGACCTGCATGCCACAAGCACATGGTTAGGGATAGCTTGATTTAGCCACTTAGGCCTTGACTTATTTCTTTGGGCCCTCCTATCCATTGATGCTCAAAGCCTTGGATCCTTTTTACCCTTGCCTTTTGGTTTTAAGGGCTATTGGATTTTTCTGCTTGCTTTTTCTTTTTCTTTTATATTTTTTCGCCACTTTTTTTTGCAAGCTTTTGTTATTCACTGCTTTTTCTTGCTTCAAGAATCAATTTTATGATTTTTCAGATTATCAATAACATTTCTCTTGTTCATCATTCTTTCAAGAGCCAACAATTTTAACATTCATAAACAACAAGATCAAAAATATGCACTGTTCAAGCATTCATTCAGAAAACAAAAAGTATTGTCACCACATCAATATAATTAAACTAATTTCAAGGATGAATTCGAAACTCATGTACTTCTTGTTCTTTTGTATTAGAAATATTTTTCATTTAAGAAAGGTGAAGGATTCATGGAATTATTCATAGCCTTAAGACATAGTTACTAAATACTAATGATCATGTAATAAAGACACAAACATAGACAAACATGAAGTTCAAAAAACCGAAAAACAGAGAGATAAGAATAAGGAAGTTAAGGAATGAGTCCACCTTAGGGATGGTGGCGCTTTCTTCTTGAAGGACCAATGGCGTCCTTGTGCTCCTCTATGTCTCTTCCTTGCCTTTGTTGCTCCTCCCTCATAGCTCTTTGGTCTTCTATAATCTCATGGAGAATGATGGAGTGCTCTTGGTGCTCCACCCTTAATTGGTTCATATCATTACTCAATCCTTCTAGAGAAGTGTTGAGTTGTTCCCAATAGTTGTTTGGAGGAAAGTGCATCCCTTGAGGCATCTCAGTGATTTCTTGATGATGAGCTTCCTCATGCGTCTCTTGAGATCCATGGATAGCCTCTCTTGTTTGCTCCATCTTCTTCTTAGTGATGGGCTTGTCCTCTTCAATAAGGATGTCTCCTTCTATGACAACTCCAACTGAGTAGCATAGATGGCAAATAAGATAAGGAAAAGCTAGCCTTGCCAAGGTGGAGGGCTTTTTGGCTACTTTGTAGAGTTCTAGAGACATGACTTCATGAACTTCTACTTCCTCTCCAATCATGATGCTATGGATCATGTTGGCCCGATCCACAGTAACTTCGGATCGGTTGCTAGTGGGGATGATGGAGAGTTGGATGAACTCTAACCATCCTCTAGCCACAAGCTTAAGGTCCAGTCTTCTTAATTGAACCGGCTTGCCTTTTGAGTCTCTTTTCCATTGAGCTCCTTCCACACATATGACCATGAGGACTTGGTCCAACCTTTGATCGAAGTTGACCCTTCTAGTGTAGGGGCGTGTGATAAACCACTATTTTATGACAAATCTTGTGCCTAAATTGAATGATTTATCAACTCTTCACCTACTTATTCATATGGAAATTGCATAGTTTTGCTTTCCCTTCCTTATTATGTAATATATGCAAAATACATGTTTTTTATGCTTTAAAAATAATTATTTTAATTACCCTTTATTACCATTCGATGCCGTGATTTGTGTGTTGATTATTTGCAGAGCTTCTAGGGCAGGAATGACTTAAAGGATGAAAAGGAAACATACAAAAATGGAAGGAAAGCACAAATTGGAGTCCTTGGAGAAACTGGCAGTGACGCGTCCGCACGGATGACGCAAACGCGTCGTTCGCGGAAAAGAGAATTGACGCGAGCGCATGGATGAGGCAGACGCGTGACCTGCGAAACACAACTGACGCGGGCGCATGACTGACGCAACCGCATGGAAGAGCAACACTCCAGATGACGCGATAGCGTGACCCATGCAGAAGCGTGACCCACTCAGAAGCGTGACGTGCGCGATCTGCAGAATTTGCAAAAGTCATCCTCAGCGATTTCTGGGCCATTTTTGGCCCAGATCCAAGCCCAGAGAACACAGATTGAAGGATTATAAATGGAGGAATCCACCCATTCATGAAACATACAGAGAATACACACTTTTCATAATTTAGATGTAGTTTTTAGAGAGAGAGGTTCTCTCCTCTCTCTTAGGATTAGGATTAGGATTTTTAGAAATTAGGAATATTTCTTCAAACCACAGGTTCAATGTTCCTTTAATTTATTTTCTACTTTTATTTATTACTTTAGTTGATTACTTGATGTTTCCAATTTGGTTTATGGAATTCTATGTTCGATCTAATTTCCTTTTTAATATAATTTGAAGTATTTCAGACACAGGATTGTTTTGCTCTGTTCATGATTTATTTTCCCCCCTTGGCCTTGGTTAATTAATTAGAGATTCTTGAGTTATCAAACTCATCGTGATTAATAATTGTTATTTTCGCTAATCGAATCACATTCCAATATCTCTAGTCTTTCCTTAAGAATTGAGGACCTGAGGAGCAAACTGATTAGTCGACTTGACCTTCCTTTATTTAGTAAGGGTTAACTAACTGTGAGTAAAAACATAATTATCATCACCATTGATAAGGATAACTGGGATAAGACTTCTAATTTTCATACCTTGCCAAGAGTTTTATTAGTTATTAATTTATTAATTCTTGCAATCTCATTCTTTTGCTCAAAAACTCTTTTTAAAACCCAAAACACTATTTTTCATAACCAATAATAAAACACACCTCCCTGCAATTTCTTGAGAAGACGACCCGAGGTTTGAATACTTTGGTTAATTATTTTTATTGGGTTTGTTACTTGTGACAACCAAATATTTGTACGAAGGGATTTTCTGTTGGTCTAGAATCTATACTTACAACGCGACTATATTTTTATAAAATTCTTTACTAGCAAAAATCCTAACGTCAGCGTGCATCTTCTTGCATCATAGGTAAGTTGAATGCCAACCTTACATTTTCCAGACTGAAATCTAAGCATTTCCCCCGAACCATTGTAAGATAATTCTTTCGATTCGGGTTCATACTTTGATCATGGTTCCTAGTGATCCATGCATTTGCATAGAACTCTTGAACCATTAAGATTTTGACTTGTTGAATGGGGTTGGTAAGAACTTCCCAACCTCTTCTTTGGATCTCATATTGGATCTCTGGATACTCATTTTCCTTGAGCATGAAAGGGACCTCAGGGATCATCTTCTTCTTGGCCACAACTTCATAGAAGTGGTCTTGATGGGCTTTTGAAATGAATCTCTCCATCTCCCATGACTCGGAGGTGGAAGCTTTTGTCTTTCCTTTCCTCTTTCTAGAGGTTTCTCCGGCCTTAGATGCCATAAATAGTTATGGAAAAACAAAAAAAAACTATGCTTTTACCACACCAAACTTAGAATATTGCTCGCCCTCGAGCAAAAGAAGAAAGAATAGAAGAAGAAGAAGAAAATATGGAGAAGAGGGGGAGAGATGTGTATTCGGCCAAGGGGAAGAAGAGAGGGTTGTGTTGTGTGAGAATGAAGAAGGATGGAGGGTTTTATATAGTGGAGGGAGAGGGGTTTGGTTCGGCCATTTAGGGTGGGTTTGGGTGGGAAAGAGATTTTGAATTTGAAGGTAGGTGGGGTTTATGGGGAAGAGAGGATGAATGTGAGTGGTGAATAGGTGATGGGAAAGAGAGATTCAGGTGATTGGTGAAGGGTGTTTGGGGAAGAGTGTTATTGTGTTGTGTGAAAGAAGAGAGAAGGTGAGTTGAGGTAGGTGGGTGATGAGCGGATAATTTATACACTTTTTGGCATTGTTTTTAGGTAGTTTTTAGTATGATCTAACTACTTTTAGGGATGTTTTCATTAGTTTTTATGCTAAATTCATATTTCTAGACTTTACTATGAGTTTGTGTGTTTTTCTGTGATTTTAGGTATTTTCTGGCTGAAATTGAGGGACTTGAGCAAAACTCTGGTAAGAAGGCTGACAAAGGACTGCTGATGCTGTTGGATTCTGACCTCCCTGTACTCGAAATGGTTTTCTAGAGCTAAAGAACTCCAAATGGCGAGATCTCAACGGCGTTGGAAAGTAGACATCCAGAGCTTTTCAGCAATATATAATAGTCCATACTTTATTCGAGATTAGACGATGCAAACTGGCGCTCAACACCAGTTCCATGTTGCATTCTGGAGTCAAACGCCAGAAACACGTCATGAACCAGAGTTGAACGCCAAAAACATGTTACAACGTGGCGTTCAACTCCAAGAGAAGCCTCTGCACGTGTAAAGCTCAAGCTCAGCCCAAGCACACACCAAGTGGGCCCCGGAAGTGGATTTCTGCATCAATTACTTATTTTTGTAAACCCTAGTACCTAGTCTAGTATAAATAGGACATTTTACTATTGTATTAGATATCTGGGATTGTATTTTGATCCTTTGATCACATTTTGGAGGCTGGCCTCTCGGCCATGCCTGGACCATCACTTACGTATTTTCAACGGTAGAGTTTCTACACACCATAAATTAAGGGTGTGGATCTCTGTTGTACCTCGAGTTTTAATGCAATTACTACTATTTTCTATTCAATTCAGTTTATTCCTGTTCTAAGATATTCATTGCACTGCAACATGATGAATGTGATGGTCCGTGACACTCATTATCATTCTTACCTATGAACACGTGACTGACAACCACCTCCGTTCTACCTTAGACCGAGCGCATATCTCTTGGATTCCTTAATCAGAATCTTCGTGGTATAAGGTAGAATTGATGGCGGCATTCATGAGAATCCGGAAAGTCTAAACCTTGTCTGTGGTATTCCAAGTAGGATTCAGGGATTGAATGATTGTGACGAGCTTCAAACTCGCAATTGTTGGGCGTGATGACAAACGCAAAAGAATCAATGGATTCTATTCTGACATGATCGAGAACCAATAGATGATTATCCGTGCTATGACAGAGCATTTGGACCATTTTCACTGAGAGGATGGAATGTAGCCATTGACAACGGTGATGCCCTACATACAGCTTGCCATGGAAAGGAGTAAGAATGATTAAAAGTATGAAAGCAGTATGTTGCAGAGATCCAATAGGAACACAGCATCTCCATACACTTATCTGAAATTCCTACCAATGATTTACATAAGTATTTCTATCTTTATTTTTTGTTTATTTATTATTATTATTCGAAAACTCCATAACCATTTATTATTCGCCTAACTGAGATCTACAAGATGACCATAGCTTGCTTCATACCAACAATCTCCGTGGGATCGACCCTTACTCATGTAAGGTTTATTACTTGGACGATCCAATGCACTTGCTGGTTAGTTGTGCGGAGTTGTGAAGAAAGTGATGAGTTAGTAGATGCTCATACCAAGTTGAATGCCATTGTTAGAGATCACAATTTCATGCACCAAGTTTTTGACGCCGTTGCCGAGGATCGTTCGAGTTTGGACAACTGACGGTTCATCTTGTTGCTCAGATTAGGAAATTTTTTTTTGTTTTATTTTCAAAAAGAAATTCAAAAATCTTTCAAAAATTTATCACCTGTTTTCGAAAATTTTCAGAGTTTTTAAGAATAAACTCTAGAGTTTCATGTAACATGTTGAAGCCTGGTTGGCTGTAAAGCCATGTCTAATTCCTGGACTGGAGCTTTAGACTAACATTATATGATTCCTGGAATTCTGATTGAGGACTTGGATTCATTACTTCCTTTTTCCAAAAATATGTTTTTGAAAAATATAAAATAAAATCCAAAAAAATTATAAAATCGAAAAAAATCAAAAATATTTTTATGTTTCTTGTTTGAGTCTAGTGTCATTTTTTAAGTTTGGTGTCAATTGCGTGTTTTTAAAAATTATGCATTTTTCGAAATTTTCATGCATGGTGTTCTTCATGATCTTCAAGTTGTTCTTGGTAAGTCTTCTTGTTTGATCTTGATGTTTTCTTGTTTTGTGTGTCTTTTGTTGTTTTTCATATGCATTTTTGCATTCATAGTGTCTAAGCATTAAAGATTTCTAAGTTTGGTGTTGGTGCACGAAATTGTGATCTCTAATAATGTCATTCAACTTGGTATGTGCGTTTATAACTCAGCACTTTCTTCACAACTTCGCACAACTAACCAGCAAGTGCACTGGGTCGTCCAAGTAATAAACCTTACGTGAGTAAGGGTCGATCCCACGGAGATTGATGTTATGAAGCAAGCTATGGTCATATTGAAATTCTCAGTTACGCGAATAATATATGGTTATGGAGTTTTCGAATAATAATAATAAATAAATAGAAAATAAATATAGAAATACTTATGTAAATTATTGACGGGTATTTCAGATAGGCGTATGAAGATGTTGTGTTCCTTCTGAATATCTGCTTTCCTACTACCTTCATCCAATCCTTCTTACTCCTTTCCATGGCAAGCTGTATGTAGGGCCTCACCGTTGTCAATGGCTACATCCCATCCTCTCAGTGAAAATGGTCCAAATCCTCTGTCACAGCATGGCTAATCATCTGTCGAATCTCGATCATGCCGGAATAGAATCCCTTGATTCTTTTGCGTTTGTCATCACGCCCAACAATCGCGAGTTTGAAGCTCATCACAGTCATTCAATCCCTGAATCCTACTCAGAATACCACAGACAAGGTTTAGACTTTCCGGATTCTCATGAATGCCACCATCAATTCTAGCTTATACCACGAAGATTCTGATTAAGGAATCTAAGAGATATGCGTTCGGTCTGAGGTAGAACGGAAGTGGTTGTCAGTCATGCATTCATAGGTGAGAATGATGATGAGTGTCACGGATCATCATATTCGTCATGGTTAAGTGCAACGAATATCTTAGAACAGGAATAAACTGAATTGAATAGAAATAGTAGTAATTGCATTAAAACTTGAGGTACAGCAGAGCTCCACACCCTTAATCTATAGTGTGTAGAAACTCCACCGTTGAAAATACATAAGTGATGAAGGTCCAGGCATGGCCGAATGGCCAGCCCCCAAAACGTGATCAATAGTCTCCTAAGATGAATAATGGAATAAAACCGAGACCAAAGATGTCTAATACAATAGTAAAATGTCCTATTTATACTAGACTAGCTACTAGTGTTTACAGAAGTAAGTAATTGATGCAGAAATCCACTTCCGAGACCCACTAGGTGTGTGCTTGGGCTGAGCTTGAGCTTTACACATGCAGAGGCTTCTTTTGGAGTTGAACGCCAAGTTGTAACGTGTTATTGGTGTTCAACTCTGGTTCGTGACGTGTTTCTGGCGTTTGACTCCAGAATACAGCATGGAACTGGCGTTAAACACCAGGTTACAGCGTCTAATCACAAATAAAGTATGAATTAGTATATATTGCTGGCAAGCTCTGGATGTCTACTTTCCAACGCCATTGAGAGCTCACCATTTGGAGTTTTGTAGCTCCAAAAAATCCATTTCGAGTGCAGGGAGGTCAGAATCCAATAGCATCAGTAGTCCTTTGTCAGCCTTTTATCAGAGTTTTGCTCAGGTCCCTCAATTTCAGCCAGAAATTACCTGAAATCACAGGAAAACACACAAACTCATACTAAAGTCCAGAAATGTGGATTTAGCATAAAAACTAATGAAAACATCCCTAAAAGTAGCTAGATCCTACTAAAAATTACCTAAAAACAATGCCAAAAAGCGTATAAATTATCCGCTCATCACAACACCAAACTTAAATTGTTGCTTGTCCCCAAGCAACTGAAAATCAAATCGGATAAAAAGAAGAGAATATACTATAAAGCTCAGAATATCAATGAATATTAATTCTAATTAGATGAGCAAGACTTGTAGCTTTTTGCTTCTGAACAGTTTTGGCATCTCACTTTACCCTTTGAAGTTTAGAATGATTGGCATCTCTAGGAACTTAGAATTTCAGATAGTGTTATTGATTCTCCTAGTTAAGTTTGTTGATTCTTGAACATAGCTACTTTTATGAGTCTTGGCCGTGGCCCTAAGCACTTTGTTTTCCAGTATTACCACCGAATACATAAATGCCACAGACATGTGACTAGGTGAACCTTTTCAGATTGTGACTCAGCTTTGCTAAAGTCACCAGTTAGAGGTGTTCAGAGCTCTTAAGCACACTTTTTTTTGCTTTGGATCACGACTTTAACCACTCAGTCTCAAGCTTTTCACTTGGACCTGCATGCCACAAGCACATGGTTAGGGACAGCTTGATTTAGCCGCTTAGGCCTGGATTTTATTTCCTTGGGCCCTCCTATCCATTGATGCTCAAAGCCTTGGATCCTTTTTACCCTTGCCTTTTGGTTTTAAGGGCTATTAGCTTTTTCTGCTTGCTTTTTCTTTTTCTTTCTATTATTTTTTTCGCCACTTTTTTTTTCGCACGCTTTTGCTATTCACTGCTTTTTCTTGCTTTAAGAATCAATTTCATAATTTTTCAGATTATCAATAGCATTTTACTTTGTTCATCATTCTTTCAAGAGCCAACAATTTTAACATTCATAAACAACAAGATCAAAAATATGCACTGTTCAAGCATTCATTCAGAAAACAAAAAGTATTGTCACCACATCAATATAATTAAACTAAATTCAATGATAAATTCGAAACTCATGTACTTCTTGTTCTTTTGTATTAAAAACATGTTTCATTTAAGAAAGGTGAAGGATTCATGGAATTATTCATAGCTTTAAGACATAGTTACAACATACTAATGATCATGAAGTAGAGACACAAAACATAAACAAACATATAGCATAAAAACTGAAAAAACAGAGAAATAAGAACAAGGAATGAGTCCACCTCAGTGATGGTGGCGCTTTCTTCTTGAAGAACCAATGATGTCCTTTAGCTCTTCTATGTCTCTTCCTTGCATTTGTTGCTCCTCCCTCATTGCTCTTTAATCTTCTCTAATTTCATGGAGAATGATGGAGTGCTCTTGATGTTCCACCCTTAATTGATCCATATTGTAACTCAAATCTTCTAGAGAAGTGTTGAGTTGTTTTCAATAATTGTTGGGAAGAAAGTGCCTCCCTTGAGGCATCTCCGGGATTTCTTGGTGATGAGCTTCCTCATGCGTCTCTTGGGATCCATGAGTGGGCTCTCTTGTTTGCTCCATCCTTTTCTTAGTGATGGGCTTATCCTCCTCAATGGGGATGTCTCCTTCTATGATAACTCAAGCTAAGTAACATAGATGGCAAATAAGATGAGGAAAAGCTAGCCTTGCCATGGTGGAAGACTTTTTGGCTATTTTGTAGAATTTAAGGGAGATGACTTCATGAACTTCTACTTCCTCTATATTCATGATGCTATGAATCATGATGGCCCGATCCATAGTAACTTCAGATCGGTAGCTAGTGGGGATGATGGAGCGTTGGATGAACTCCAACCATCCTCTGGCCACAGGCTTGAGGTCCAGTCTTCTTAATTGAACCGGCTTGCCTTTGGAGTCTCTTTTCCATTGAGCTCTTTCAACACATATGTCCATAAGGACTTGGTCCAACCTTTGATCAAAGTTGACTCTTCTTGTGTAGGGGCGTGCATCTCCTTGCATCATGGGCAAGTTAAAAGCCAACCTTACATTTTCCGGACTGAAATCTAAGTATTTTCCCCGAACCATTGTAAGATAATTCTTTGGATTCGGGTTCACACTTTGATCATGGTTCCTAGTGATCCATGCATTGGCATAGAACTCTTGAACCATTAAGATTTCGACTTGTTGAATGGGGTTGGTCAGAACTTCCCAACTTCTTCTTTGGATCTCATGTCGGATCTTCGGATACTCTTTTTCTTGAGTTTGAAAGGGACCTCAGGGATCACCTTCTTCTTGGCCACAACATCATAGATGTGGTCTTTATGGGCTTTAGAGATGAATCTCTCCATCTCCCATGACTCGGAGGTGAAAGCTTTTGTCTTTCCTTTCCCTTTTCTAGAGGTTTCTCCGGCCTTAGGTGCCATAGGTGGTTATGGAAAAACAAAAAAAAAAAGCTTATGCTTTTACGACACTAAACTTAGAATATTGCTCGCCCTCGAGCAAGGGAAGAAAAAATATATGAAGAAGAAGAAAATATGGAAGAGAGGAAGAGAGGGTTGTGTTGTGTGAAAATGAAGAAGAATGGAGGGGTTTATATAGTGGAGGGAGAGGGAGTAGGTTCGGCTATTTAGGGTGGGTTTGGGTGGGAAAGTGATTTTGAATTTTGAATTTAGGTGGGGTTTATGGGGAAGAGTGGAAGGATGTGAGTGGTGAAGAGATGATGGGGAAGAGAGATTGAGGTGATTGGTGAAGGGTTTTGGGAAAGAGTGTTATTGGATTATGTGAAGAGGAGGGAAGGTGAGTGGAGGTAGGTAGGGATCCTGTGGGGTCCACAGATCCTGAGGTGTCAAGGATTTACATCCCTGCACCAATGAGGCGTGTAAAATGCCCTTTTCATGCAATCCTGGCATTCAACGCCAGATTGATGCTTGTTTCTGGCGTTGAACGCCAACTCATGCTTGTTTTGGGCATTCAACGCCCATTTGCAGCATGTTTCTGGCGTTGAACGCCAGTTCCATGCTTGTTTCTGGCGTTCAGCGCCAGCTCTCCTCAGGGTGTTTTCCTGGCGTTTAGACGCCAGGATGTTGCTTGTTTCTGGCGTTCAACACCAGATCCATGCTCTGTTCTGGCGTTGAACGCCAGCCAGATGCTCCTTACTGGCGTTTAAACGCCAGTAAGCCCTTCCTCCAGGGTGTGCTGTTTCTTCGGCTATTTTTTATTTTGTTTTTAATTTTTGTATTTGTTTTGTGACTCCACATGATCATGAACCTAAGAAAACATAAAAGAAAAATAAAAATAAAATTAGTTAAATAAAAAAATTGGGTTGCCTCTCAATAAGTGGTGCACGAATTTGCAATCCGTACAACTAACCAGCAAGTGCACTGGGTCGTCCAAGTAATACCTTACGTGAGTAAGGGTCGATCCCATGGAGATTATTGGTCTGAAGAAAGCTATGTTTATTTTATTTATCTTAGTCAGGATACCAATAAGGTTATTTGGTTTTAATTGTAAGAAGTCAAAGTATTTGGAATAAGGAATTGTTACTTTATTAATGGAGAATATGTTGGGGTTTTGTAGATGCCTTGTCCTCTGAACTTCAACTCTTCCTTGAAATCCTTTTCCCACACGCAAGGTTCCTTCCATGGCAAGCTTTATGTAGGGTGTCACCGTTGTCAATGGCTACTTCCCATCTTCTCAGTGAAAATGGTCCAAATGCTCTATCACAGCACGGCTAATCATCTGTCGGTTCTCAATCAGGTTGGAATAGAATCCATTGATTCTTTTGCGTCTGTCACTAACGCCCAGCCTTCAGGAGTTTGAAGCTCGTCACAGTCATTTAATCCCAGAATCCTACTCAGAATACCACAGACAAGGTTTAGACTTTTCGGATTCTCATGAATGCCGCCATCAATCCGGCTTATACCACGAAGATTTTGATTAAGGAATCTAAGAGATACTCATTCAATCTGATGTAGAACAGAGGTGGTTGTCAGGCACACGTTCATGGATTGAGGAAGGTGATGAGTGTCACGGATCATCACCTTCTCCATAATTAAGTGCGAATGAACATCTTAGATAAGAACAATGTAGAACCTATGCACAATTACTCAAGAGGGTGGGTGAATTGAGTATTGCAACAACAATGAATCTTTTTGCGAAAGTTAAAGACAATATACAAAAGTGTTATTGTACTAGTATTTTTCCAAGAGCTTAACTCAATTGCTAAGCATTTATAAGGAGCTTTTACTTTCCAATAGACACCAACTCAAATAAATTGATCAAGCTTTTCACCAATCGGACTTAAGCTATTCCTTAAGTACTTACGAAGCTACTTTTCGATCACAATTTATTTGCTCAAAGGTAAAAGACAATAATATTGAAGAGATGAGTTTGGAGAGATGCAAACGCTATTTAGAATGGTTCGGCACAATCCTTGTCCTACGTCCACTTTCTTTCTCAATCGCTATTGAGAAGTTCCACTATTGCCAAGCTTCAAGGTGCTCGCGCAAAACCTTTTACAATCCGAGTCCTTAGTTTCTAACACCTCACGGTATATGATCACCACTCGTATACTAACCCACTCCACTTAGAGATACCTTCTCTAAGATTTGCCTTGAGTACTTAGTATACCTCTTTGGTATCCTCACCGACTATAGTGTTTATAACTTGACTCAACCTTGGAGATCACACTCCAATTTACAAAGTGTACAAGAAAACAATTCTCAAAGAATTGTTGAGACGAAATGAGTACTCTCTAGAAGAGTGTATGATTACAAGTTTAGCACTATTGAACTAATTGATATTGCTCTCTTAAATTGTGTATTATAACACCTTAAAAAATGTGTAGAATGAAAGAATATGAACAAGATAGTTTGCAAATACTCAAGTATATGAAATAAGGCTTCAATCCATCTATTTATAGACTCCCCAAACCTTAGAAACGTTGGGGAGTTAATGGGATGGAGCCTTTTTGTCAAAACTAGCCGTTTTTTATGTTTTTGAATTATTTGCATCGATGCATAACACTTTGCATCGGTGCAAATGTGTCTTTGAAGCTGAAATTTGAATTTTCAGCTTGGTTGCATCGATGCAAACATCTTTGCATCGATGCAACAAGTCGTCGCATGCTTTGCATCGATGCAAGATGAGTGTGCATCGATGCAAACCTTAAAGAATGGCTTAAAATTACTTCAAAATACTTAGGATTGATCTCAAACTTGTTGGAGTCAATTCCTATGCTTTTGTACCTTTGAAAACAAGTTTTAAACCATTTGGCTAGCATCGAATTGCAAGATGTGCATCAAAACATTTTGTGAGTGTGTGTTGAGAGATTTAGCAATTGGTTCTTAACAAGAAGTTACCTAAGTCCTAAGACACTATACTTGTCTTCAAATGTTGTGGACTTGAGTTTCTTGTTGTTGTTGTGTTGCTTTCAACTCTTCATTCCTCAACGTTGAATGTTGGTTGATCTTTCAACATGCTTGTTCATTCAAGTTGTTTGTTGGTTTGTCATTCATCAAAACCTACGAATACAAACTTCGCATACAAGCAACATGATTTACAAACAAGCGTGTTTGAATGGAAAACAAAAGTAATTGCATTAATTCATCGAGACGCTGCAGAGCTCCTCACCCCCAACAATGGAGTTTAGAGACTCATGCCGTCAAAAAGTATGTAATTCAGATCTGAAAATGTCATGAGGTTCAAAATAATTCTCTAAAAGTTGTTTAAATAGTAAATTAGTAACCTAGGTTTACAGAATATGAGTAAACTAAGATAATTGGTGCAGAAATCCACTTCTGGGGCCCACTTGGTGTGTGCTAGGGCTGAGACTAAAGCTATCCATGAGCTGAGGCTTTTCTTGGAGTTGAACTCCAAGTTATAACATGTTTTGGGCGTTCAACTCCGGATCATGACGTGTTTCTGGCGTTTAACTCCAGACAGCAGCATGTACTTGGCGTTCAACGCCAAGTTACGTCATCTATCTTCACGCAAAGTATGAACTATTATATATTGCTGGAAAGCCCTGGATGTCTACTTTCCAACGCCGTTGAGAGCGCACCAATTGGACTCCTGTAGCTCCAGAAAATCCATTTCGAGTGCAGAGAGGTCAGGATCCAACAACATCAGCAGTCCTTTTTCAGCCTAACTCAGATTTTTGCTCAGCTCCCTCAATTTTAGCCAGAAAATACCTGAAATCATAGAAAAACACACAAACTCATAGTAAAGTCTAGAAATATGAGTTTTGCCTAAAAACTAATAATATTTAACTAAAAACTAATTAAAACGTGCTAAAATCTACATGAAATTACCCTAAAAAAGCGTATAAAATATCCGCTCATCACAACACCAAACTTAAACTGTTGCTTGTCCTCAAGCAACTAGATAAATAAAATAGGATAACAAGAAATTAAGAAGCAATAATATTTCAGAGTTTTAAGTGAAGCTCAGATTCTAATTGGATGAGCGGGGCTAGTAGCTTTTTGCTTCTGAACAGTTTTGGCATCTCACTTTATCCTTTGAAATTCAGAATGATTGGCATCCATAGGAACTCAAAATTCAGATAGTATTATTGATTCTCCTAGTTTAGTATGTTGATTCTTGAACACAGCTACTTAATGAGTCTTGGTCATGGCCCTAAGCACTTTGTTTTCCAGTATTACCACCGGATACATAAATGCCACAGACACATAACTGGGTGAACCTTTTCAGATTGTGACTTAGCTTTGCTCAAGTCCCCAATTAGAGGTGTCCAGAGTTCTTAAGCACACTCTTTTGCTTTGGATCACGACTTTAACCACTCAGTCTCAAGCTTTTCACTTGGACCTGCATGCCACAAGCACATGGTTAGGGACAGCTTGATTTAGCCGCTTAGGCCTGGATTTATTTCCTTGGGCCCTCCTATCCATTGATGCTCAAAGCCTTGGATCCTTTTCACCCTTGCCTTTTGGTTTAAAGGGCTATTGGCTTTTTCTACCTCTTTTTTTTTTTTTTTGCAAGCTTGTTTTTCACTGCTTTTCTTGCTTCAAGAATCAATTTTGTGATTTTTCAGATCATCAATAACATTTCTCTTGTTCATCATTCTTTCAGGAGCCAATAATTTTAACATTCATAAAATTCAATATAAAAAATATGCACTGTTCAGGCATTCATTCAGAAGACAAAAAGTATTGCCACCACATATAAATAATTAGAATTTTTCTTATTAAGAACTCGAAAAAATATTGCTTCTTTATTCTAAAAATCTACTATTTTATTCATGTTTGATGATGATGAGAAAAATAAATTATAACTTAATTGGAATTAAAATCAAAGTAGAGATACTAATTACTACTACTAATATATAACTTCTAAGGTAAATTTCTAATAAGAACAGTTATCACAGAGTTAAGGCAAAGATTAGAACTCAACGACCTTTATTTTGGGAAGTGGATGTTCCTCTAGTCTGTGGGGTGCTTAGTCCTTCAAGATATAATTTCTGACGCTTCAGTTCCTTCAAGTTACATCCTTGCTCTTCCTGTTTCCTTAGGTGCCATGATCTTGATGAGTTTTAGCTCAATGATCATGGAAAATCACACCAAACTTGGAGGTTTGCTTGTCCTCAAGCAAAAGAAAGGATAAGAAAGGAATAGAGGGAGAGGCAATTTCGAAATTCAAAAGATATGATGAGTTGAAAAAGATTTAAAAAAAAGATATAAGATAAAAGATATGATTTATAAAAGATAAATGATAAGAAAAAGATATAATTTAAAAGATATGAATGATTTAAAAATAAATCTGAATTTTTAATTTGAAAAAGATTTTAGAAGATAATTAAGTGTTGAAGAACTTTAAAAAAAAGAGTTGGATTGGATTGGAAAACAATTTGTTTTTATGGATTAAGATGCATGTAATATTTTTGAAAAAGGGATTTTAGAAATTAGGGTTCTTAGAAATTAGAATTAAAATTTTTGAAATCGAAGGATGATATTTGGAAACATGTTTATGCAAGAAATCATGAATTGAAACATAAAAATTAGAAAATATGTGAAGAAAAATGAATTTTACCTCATCCCCACCATCCTGGCGTTAAACGCCCAAATGCTGCATGTTTTGGGCGTTTAACGCCCAATTGCTGCTTCTCCTGGGCATTCAACGCCCAGCTGTTGCTTCTTTCTAGCGTTTAACGCCCAGATGGCTACCCTTACTGGCGTTGAACGCCCAGTGGGTGCTTCTTTTGGGCGTTCAACGCCCAAAATGTTTCTTACTGGCTTTTTCACGCTAGTGAGCTTCCAAATTCCCTTGTAACTCTGTGAATCCAATCAATTGCTATTTTACCTTGAAGATACTTTGACATATACCTGTAAAAATTAATTAATTAATCAAAACGAATAAAATTAAATTTTGTGATTGGCTGAGTTGCCTCCCAGCAAGCGCTTCTTTATTGTCCTTAGCTGGACAGTGAGCTCTCATGGAGTCTCACAGATAATCAGAGCAAGGTAGGGACCTCCCAACATCAAACTTAGAGTTTGAATGTGGGGGTTCAATGCCAAACTTAGAGTTTGGTTGTGGCCTCCCAACACCAAACTTAGAGTTGGACTGTGGGGGCTTTGGTTGACTCTGCAGTGAGAGAAACTTTTCATGCTTCCTCTCCATTGTTACAAAAGGAGAACCTTGTGTCTTATAGTTTGCAATGTCTGCAAACCACAGAGCTTCCTGAACAGCAAACAATTGCTCATCCGGAAAGGTTTCAGAGATCTCAGTAGGAGGGAGGGATGCTCCTGCTACTGGTTCTATCCGGGACAGGTGATCAGCTACTTGATTCTCTGTTCCTTTTCTGTCTCTTATTTCTATATCAAACTCTTGTAGAAGCAACACCCATCTTATGAGCCTGGGCTTTGAATCCTGCTTTGTGAGTAGATATTTAAGAGCAGCATGGTCAGTGTACACAATCACTTTTGATCCTACTAAGTAGGATCTAAACTTGTCAATGGCATAAACCACTGCAAGTAATTCTTTTTCTGTGGTTGTGGAATTTTTCTGGGCATCATTTAAAACACTGCTAGCATAATAAATGACATGCAGAAGCTTGTTATGCCTCTGTCCGAATACTGCACCAATGGTATGGTCACTGGCATCACACATTAGTTCAAAGGGTAATGTCCAGTCTGGTGCAAAATAACTGGTGCTGTGACCAGTTAGCTTTCAGGGTCTCAAACGCCTGCAGACACTTTGTGTCAAACACAAATGGCGTGTCAGCAGCTAGCAGATTGCTCAGAGGTTTTGCAATTTTTGAAAAATCCTTTATAAACCTCCTATAGAATCCTGCATGCCCCAGAAAGCTTCTGATTGCCTTAACATTGGCAGGTGGTGGTAATTTTTCAATTACTTCAACTTTAGCTTGATCCACCTCTATTCCCTTGTTTGAAATTTTATGCCCAAGGACAATCCCTTCAGTCACCATAAAGTGACATTTTTCCCAGTTTAAAACTAGGTTGGTCTCTTGGCATCTTTTCAGAACAAGTGCTAAATGGTTAAGGCAGGAGCTGAATGAGTCTCCAAATACTGAAAAGTCATCCATGAAGACTTCCAGAAACTTCTCTACCATATCAAAGAAGAAAGAGAGCATGCACCTTTGAAAGGTTGCAGGTGCATTGCACAAGCCAAATGGCATCCTTCTGTATGCAAATACTCCAGATGGGCATGTGAATGCCGTTTTCTCTTGATCCTGGGGATCTACTGCAATTTGATTATAACCTGAATATCCATCCAGGAAGCAGTAGTATTCATGACCTGCTAGTCTTTCTAGCATCTGGTCTATGAATGGTAAAGAAAAATGATCCTTTCTGGTGGCTGTATTGAGCCTTCTATAATCAATACACATACGCCACCCTGTAACTGTTCTTGTAGGAACCAGTTCATTTTTTTCATTATGAACCACTGTCATGCCTCCCTTCTTAGGGACGACTTGGACAGGGCTTACCCAGGGGCTGTCAGAAATAGGATAAATAATTCCAGCCTCTAGTAATTTAGTGACCTTCTTCTGCACAACTTCCTTCATGGCTGGATTCAGCCGCCTTTGTGTTGGACCACTGGCTTGGTGTCACCCTCCAATAGGATCTTGTGCATGCATCTGGCTGGGATAATGCCCTTAAGATCACTGATGGACCACCCAAGAGCTGTCTTGTGTGTCCTTAGCACTTGAATTAGTGCTTTCTCTTCCCGTGGCTCTAAGGTAGAGCTTATGATTACAGGAAAGGTATCACCTTCTCCCAGAAATGCATATTTCAGGGATGGTGGTAATGGTTTGAGCTCGGTTTGGGAGGTTTCTCCTCTTCCTGAGGGATTTTCAGAGGTTCTATTATTCTCTCTGATTCCTCCAATTCAGGCTGAACATCTTTAAAGATGTCCTCTATCTCTGATTCGAGACTCTCAGCCATATTGACTTCTCTTACCAGAGAGTCAATGATATCAACACTCATGCAGTCATCTGGGGTGTCTGGATGTTGCATGGCTTTGGCAACATTCAACTTGAACTCCTCCTCCTTGACTCTCAGGGTTACTTCCCCTTTTTGGACGTCAATGAGGGTTCGGCCAGTTGCTAGGAAAGGTCTTCCTAGAATGAGAGTTGCACTCTTGTGCTCCTCCATTTCCAGCACCACAAAGTCAGTAGAAAAGGCAAATGGCCCAACCTTGACAATCATGTCTTCAATCACGCCTGATGGGTATTTAATGGAGCCATCAGCAAGTTGAAGACATATCCGGGGTTGGTTGACTTCTTCAGTCAAACCAAGCTTGTGATAATAGATGCAGGTATTAAGTTGATACTTGCCCCAAGATCACATAGAGCCTGCTTGGTACAAGTACCCTCTAATGTGCATGGTATCATAAAGCTTCCGGGATCCTTAAGCTTCTCAGGTAAGCTTTCCAGGATAACTGCACTGCATTCTTCAGTGAGGTAAACTTTTTCAGTTTCCCTCCAATCCTTCTTATGACTTAAGATCTCTTTCATGAACTTGGCATAAGAGGGTATTTGCTCAAGTGCTTCTGCAAACGGAATCTTTATTTCAAGAGTCCTGAGATAGTCTGCAAAGCGGGCAAATTGCTTATCCTATTCCGCTTGGCGGAGTTTTTGAGGATAAAGCATTTTGGCTTTATATTCCTCAACCTTAGTTGCTGCAGGTTTATTACTTATAGAAGTGGGTTGGGAAGCCTTTTTAGAAGGGTGTTATCAGCACTTGTATGTGACTGATCCCACTGGCATTTGAATGCCAGGGGTGGAAGCTGGAGTGGCGTTAGACGCCAACTCCTTATCTGTTACTGGCGTCTGAACGCCAGAACTGTGCTTCCTTTGGGCGTTCAACGCCGGATTCATGCTTGTTTCTGGCGTTGAACGCCAGGAATGAGCATGGTTTGGGCGTTCAGCGCAGCATTATTCCTCTCTGGGCTCTGATGTCCTCAGAGGGATTTTGAGTACCATTTGTTCATTTCTTGGCTTCTGCTGCTTTGAAGTGAGGGTATTAATATTTCCCACTTAATTGAACTGCTTGGCATTCTTCTGCTATTTGTTTTGACAGTTGCTTCTCTGTTTGCTTTAACTGTACTTCCATATTCCTGTTAGCCATTCTTGTTTCCTGTAGTATTTCCTTGAATTTGGCTAGCTGCTGGGTTAGAAAGTCTAATTGCTGATTGAATTCATTAGCCTGATCCACAGGACTGAGTTTAGCAGTTACTGTTTTAACTTCTTCTTTCATGGAAGATTCACTGCTTAGGTACAGATGCTGATTTCTGGAAATTGTATCAATAAGCTCTTGAGCTTCTTCAATTGTTTTTCTCATATGTATAGATCCACCAGCTGAGTGGTCTAGAGAAATCTGAGCTTTTTCTGTAAGCCCATAGTAGAAGATGTCTAATTGCACCCACTCTGAAAACATTTCAGAGGGGCATTTTCTTAGCATCTCTCTGTATCTCTCCCAGGCATCATAAAGGGATTCATTATCTCCTTGTTTGAAGCCTTGGATGCTTAGCCCTAGCTGTGTCATCCGTTTTGGAGGGAAATAGTGATTCAGGAATTTTTCTGACAGCTGTTTCCATGTCTTTATGCTGTTCTTAGGTTAGTTATTTAACCACCTCTTAGCTTGATCTTTTACAGCAAATGGAAACAGTAATAATCTGTAGACATCCTGATCTACTTCCTTATCATGTACTGTGTCAGCAATTTGCAAAAATTGTGCCAGAAACTCTGTAGGTTCTTCCTGTGGAAGACCGAAATACTGGCAGCTTTGCTGCACCATGATAATGAGCTGAGGATTCAACTCAAAGCTACTAACTCCAATGGAGGGTATACAGATACTACTCCCATATGAAGCAGTAGTGAGGTTAGCATATGACCCCAGAGTCCTCCTGGACTGTCCATTTTCACTTAGTTCCATGATGGAATAAAAGAGATGGTATGGATGTTGATATTATTTATTTTATAAAAATTTATTTTATAAAATAAAGTAAAAATAGAACAAGTAAAAACGAAATAAAATAAAAAATGAAAATATATTTTTTTGAAGATTTTCGAAAAATTTGAGGAAAAGGAGAAAGTGGGTAGGATAAAATTTTTGAAAAAGATAATAAAATATATATTAAAAAGATAAGAATTGAAAAATTTTGAAATTGAAATCTGAATTTTTATATAAAATTTTCGAAAATGTAGTTTAAAATTAGTTAGAAAATATAAATTTTTTTTTTGAATTTTGAATTTTATGATGAAAGAGAAAAACACACAAAAGACACAAGACTTAAAATTTTTAGATCTAATGCTCCTTGTTTTCGAAAATTTTGGAGGGAAAACACCCAAGGAACACCAAACTTAAAAATTTTAAGATCAAAACACAAGAAAGACTCAAGAACACCTTGAAGATTCACAAGAACACCAAGAACAAAAGAAAGAACACCAAACTTAAAATTTTTAGAAAACTTCACTAAATTTTCGAAAATTGAAGAAAAATTAACAATAAAACACCAAACTTAAAGTTTGGCACAAAGATTAAATCAAGAAAAATTATTTTTAAAAGAAGTTTTGAAATAAAGATACCCAATTACCAAGAACATAGACCAACGCTCTAGCCAATTGGGCAGAAAAGGTAACAATTGTTCTAAGTAGGTATATTTCTTTTGGAAGACTAATGCTTTGGATTAGCACAAGAAAAACAAGAAAAGACACAGAACAAGAAAAACTCAAGATCAAACAAGAAAAATAAACAAGAACAACTTAAAGATCAGTGAAGAACAAAGAACACAAATTCAAAAATTTAAAGAAAAATATAAAATATGCAATTAACACCAAACTTTGAACAAGACACTATACTCACGAAAAAATTTAAAAAATTGATAAAGAAAAATAATATTTTTTTTTGAAAATTTTTTTTTTTGAAAAGAAATTATCCTATCAGAATTTAATGACTCTATAGCAACAAAAAATAATTTATTCCTAATCTAAGAAATAAAATAAACCTTTAGTTGTTCAAACTCGAATAATCCCCGGCAATGGCGCCAAAAATTTGGTGCACGAATTTGCAATCCGTACAACTAACCAGCAAGTGCACTGGGTCGTCCAAGTAATACCTTACGTGAGTAAGGGTCGATCCCACGGAGATTATTGGTCTGAAGCAAGCTATGTTTATTTTATTAATCTTAGTCAGGATACGAATAAGGTTATTTGGTTTTAATTGTAAGAAGTCAAAGTATTTGGAATAAGGAATTGTTACTTTATTAATGGAGAATATGTTGGGGTTTTGGAGATGCCTTGTCCTCTGAACTTTAACTCTTCCTTGAAATCCTTTTCCCACACACAAGGTTCCTTCCATGGCAAGCTCTATGTAGGGTGTCACCGTTGTCAATGGCTACTTCCCATCCTCTCAGTGAAAATGGTCCAAATGCTCTGTCACAGCACGGCTAATCATCTGTCGGTTCTCAATCAGGTTGGAATAGAATCCATTGATTCTTTTGCGTCTGTCAAACGCCCAGCCTTCAGGAGTTTGAAGCTCGTCACAGTCATTCAATCCCAGAATCCTACTCGGAATACCACAGACAAGGTTTAGACTTTCCGGATTCTCATGAATGCCGCCATCAATCCGGCTTATACCACGAAGATCTGATTAAGGAATCTAAGAGATACTCATTCAATCTGATGTAAAACGGAGGTGGTTGTCAGGCACACGTTCATGGATTAAGGAAGGTGATGAGTGTCAGGATCATCAGCTTCTCCATAATTAAGTGCGAATGAACATCTTAGATAAGAACAAGCGTGTTTGAATGGAAAACAAAAGTAATTGCATTAATTCATCGGACGCTGCAGAGCTCCTCACCCCCAACAATGGAGTTTAGAGACTCATGACATCAAAAGTATGTAATTCAGATCTGAAATGTCATGAGGTTCAAAATAATTCTCTAAAGGTGTTTTAATAGTAAATTAGTAACCTAGGTTTACAGAATATGAGTAAACTAAGATAATTGGTGCAGAAATCCACTTCTGGGGCCCACTTGGTGTGTGCTGGGGCTGAGACTAAAGCTATCCACGAGCTGAGGCTTTTCTTGGAGTTGAACTTCAAGTTATAACGTGTTTTGGGCGTTCCACTCCGGATCTTGATGTGTTTCTGGCGTTTAACTCCAGACAGCAGCATGTACTTGGCGTTCAACGCCAAGTTACGTCATCTATCTTCACGCAAAGTATGAACTATTATATATTGCTGGAAAGCCCTGGATGTCTACTTTCCAACGCCGTTGAGAACGCGCCAATTAAACTCCTGTAGCTCCAGAAAATCCATTTTGAGTGCAGGGAGGTCAGGATCCAATAGCATCGGCAGTCCTTTTTCAGCCTAACTCAGAAAAACACACAAACTCATAGTAAAGTCTAGAAATATGATTTTTGCCTAAAAGATAATAATATTTAACTAAAAACTAATTAAAACATGCTAAAATCTACATGAAATTACCCCCAAAAAGCATATAAAATATCCGCTCATCAATAAGCGCTCCTTTAATGTCACTAGCTTGACAGTGGGCTCTCATGAAGCCTCAAAGGTGATCAGGTCAATGTTGTAGACTCCCAACACCAAACTTAGAGTTTGAATGTGGGGATTCAACACCAAACTTAGAGTTTGGCTTTGGCCTCCCAACACCAAACTTAGAGTTTGATTGTGGGGCTCTGTTTGACTCTGTATTTGAGAGAAGCTTTTCATGCTTCCTCTCCATTGTTAAAGAAGAACACCCTTAGGTCTTGAACACAAGGTAGTCCCCATTCAATTGAGGGACTAATTCTCCTCTGTTAAGATCTATCACAGATCCTGCTGTAGATAGGAAAGGTCTTCCAAGGATGATGCATTCATCCTCCTCCTTCCTAGGGTCTAAGATTATGAAATCAGCAGGGATGTAAAGGCCTTCAACCTTCACTAACACGTCCTCTACCAATCCATAAGCTTGTCTTACTGACTTGTTTGCCATTTACAATGAGAATATGGCAGGCTGTACCTCAATGATCCCCAGCTTCACCATTACAGAGAGTGGCATAAGATTTATGCCTAACCCCAGGTCACACAGAGCCTTTTCAAAGGTCATGGTGCCTATGGTACAGGGTATTAAGAATTTACCAGGATCATGTTTCTTTTGAGGTAAAGTTTGTTGAACCCATGTATCTAGTTCACCAATGAGCAAGGGAGGTTCACCTTCCCAAGTCTCATTACCAAACAACTTGGCATTCAGCTTCATGATAGCTCCTAGATATTGAGCAACTTGCTCTCTAGTTACATCCTCATCCCCTTCAGAGGAAGAATAGTTTTCAGAGCTCATAAATGGCAGAAGATGGTTTAATGGGATCTCTATGGTTTCTATATGACCTTCAGATTCCTTTAAGTCCTCAATAAGGAACTCCTTCTTGCTAGAGAGACGTCCCATGAGGTCTTCCTCATTGGGATTCACGTCCTCTCCTTCCTCTCTAGGTTCGGCCATGTTGATTATGTCAATGGCCTTGCACTCTCTTTTTGGATTCTCTTCAGTATTGCTTGGGAGAGTACTAGGAGGAGTTTAAGTGACTTTCTTACTCAACTGGCCCACTTGTGCCACCAAATTTCTGATGGAGGACCTTGTTTCACTCATGAAACTTAAAGTGGCCTTAGACAGATCAAGACTATGTTTGCTAAGTTAAAGGTGCTCTGCTCAGAATTCTCTGTCTGTTGCTGAGAAGATGATGGAAAAGGCTTGCTATTGCTAAATCTGTTTCTTCCACTATTATTAAAGCCTTGTTAAGGCTTTTGTTGATCCTTCCATGAGAAATTTGGATGATTTCTCCATGAGGGGTTATAGGTGTTGCCAAAGGCTTCCCCCATGTAATTTACCTCTGCCACTGCAGGGTTTTCAGGATCATAAGCTTCTTCTTCAGAAGATGCTTCTTTAGTGCTGTTGGATGCATTTTGCCATCCATTCAGACTTTGAGAAATCATGTTGACTTGCTGAGTCAACATTTTGTTCTGAGCCAATATGGCATTCAGAGCATCAATTTCAAGAACTCCCTTCCTCTGAGGCATCCCGTTATTCACGGAATTCCTCTCAGAAGTGTACATGAATTGGTTATTTGCAACCATTTCAATAAGTTCCTGAGCTTCTGCAGGCGTTTTCTCTAGGTGAATGGATCCACCTGCAGAATGGTCCAGTGATATCTTAGAGAACTCAGACAGACCATAATAGAATATATCTATCATAGTCCAATCTGAAAACATGTCAGAAGGACACTTTTTGGTCATCTGCTTGTATCTTTCCCAAGCTTCATAGAGGGACTCACCATTTTCTTGCTTGAAGGTTTGAACGTCCACTCTAAGCTTGCTCAGCTTTAACCAAGAAGGCAGTGACCAGCTTATCCCAAGAGTACAGGCTATCCTTAGGTTGTGAGTCCAACCATGTTCTAGCTCTGTCTCTTACAGCAAAAGGGAAAAGCATGAGCCTTTAGACTTCAGGATCTACTCCATTAGTCTTAACAGTCTCACATATTTGCAAGAACTCAGTTAGAAATTGGTAGGGATCTTCTGATGGAAGTCCATGAAACTTGTAGTTTTGTTGCATTAGAGCAACTAGTTGAGGTTTCAGCTCAAAATTGTTTGCTCCAATGGCAGGAATTGAGATGCTTCTTCCATCAAACTTGGAAGTAGGTGTAGTATAATCACCAAGCATCCTCCTTTCATTATTGTTGTTGGGTTCGGCTGTCATATCCTTTTCTTGTTCGAAAATTTCAGTAAGGTTGTCTCTGGATTGTTGTAGTTTAGCTTCACTTAGTTTCCTTTTCAGAGTCCTTTCAGGTTCAGGATCAGCTTCAACAAGAATGCCTTTTTTCTTGTTCCTACTCATATGAGAAAGAAGAGAATAG